>NW_023215715.1:0-613 GCF_002007445.2 Ailuropoda melanoleuca
CAAAACTTTATATAAATTGAACAGTGAGGTATTTTTATTTATATAAATGGAACAATGAGGTATATTTTATTTTGTACCTGTATTATTTTGCTTAATATGTTTTTAAGACTTACGCGTATTATGTGAAGTTGTTTATTTTTGTTGCTATGCCATAGTCTATACTGTAGATACACTACTTTTATTCTGCTTTTGATGTGTTTTTGGGTTTTTAGTTTTGGCTGTTATGAATAATGTTGCTTCATGATTATATGTTTCTTTGATGTATACTTCTCTAGGGCAGTGATCTGAGAACTGGAATATTCCCATCACTGGGGAACTTGTTAGAGATGTAATTTTTGGGACCTGCCCCAGAGATAATGAATCAGAAGCTCTAGGAGTGGGGTGCAGCCATTTGTAATGTAACAAATTCTAGGTGATTATAATAGTACCTTTTGAAATCCATTGATCTAGGAGAGGGCTCAGCAAAATATGGCCCATGGGCCAGATTCTCTCTGCTGTCTGTTTTTGCATAACCTGTGAGTGAAGATTGATTTTTACATTTTTAAGTAGTTGAAAAAAATTAAGAATAACATTTCTTATCAAAGGAAAATTCTTATAAGAAATGTAAGCTTCA
>NW_023215716.1:0-613 GCF_002007445.2 Ailuropoda melanoleuca
ATAACGCCGGGATCACGCCCTGAGCCGAAGGCAGACGCTTAACCGCTGTGCCACCCAGGTGCCCCTATATAGTTGCCTTTTAAATGATCTCTGCTCCTACCCTTGAGAGTATAATCTGTCCTTGAAACAGCAGGCAGAATGATCTTTTTCAAACTTAGATAAGATCATGTCATCCTATCACCAGAAACTTCCTATGATATCCTCTTTCATTGAGAGCAAAAGCCAGACTTCTACAGTAGCTTCCAAGGCATGGATGCCTGGTGCGCTCGGACCTCCTGGACTTCACCCTCCACCCCTGGGCCTCTACTTGACTTCTCTTAACTACAAGGCCTTCCAACTTATCCTTAAATACCCCAACCCACTTATGCCTCGGGGCTGCTACACCTTTGTGTCCCTCATCCCGAAATGTGCTTCCCCTAGATATGCACTCTTTTCCCTTCCTTACTTCTTTCTGATGTGCTCCAAAGTTTCTTCAGTAGTAACTTCTTTGAACACTCCACTGCGCACGTGCCCGCACACACACACACACACACACACACACACACACGCACACACACGTGGGGTCTCTTCATTGACATTTTCTTTCTCCCTCCCCTGTGTTATTTTTCTCTAT
>NW_023215717.1:0-613 GCF_002007445.2 Ailuropoda melanoleuca
AAGGTCACATCTTCAGATGCAGACATCTTGACTGTAACTTCATTAGAAACTCAAACCTGCACTTAGCGAAGTTGCTCTTAAATTTCTGTTCCACAGAAACTGTGTGAGATAATAAATGTTGATTTTTGTTTTATCCTCTAAGAGTCTGTAGTAATTTGCTGCATAGCAATAAATAATTAATGCATAATTTGGCACCTAGAAAAGGGGTGCTGTCAATAACAAGAACATACAATGCAGTTAATGCAAAAGCTGAAAAGATACTGAGATGTGTGTCAGTGAAAGCCTGAAGAGCACAGGCCTACAGCTCTTGACAAGGCCATCATGAAAGGTTAAAGAAAGCTGAGGAAAATGTTATTATCAATGGGAAGAGGTGGAATTGTTTTAATGTGGGGAAGAAAGTTTAGCAACACTATTGCTTAAAACAAAGAAAGTAGAAAATGTACCTAATAGCCTAGGTGATCTAGTTAAGACTTCAAGGCAAGCCACCTGATTTTTCATGTTGTTTATAGTAAAAGGAGAGAGAACAGAGATACCTCAAAGCCAGAACTGTTGAAGATAAAGGAGACAGGGCTTACTGGTTTTGAATATTCCTAGAATCTCCAGATGGCAAGTA
>NW_023215718.1:0-613 GCF_002007445.2 Ailuropoda melanoleuca
ACAATACCCACAGCAGTGTAAATAATCCAGAAAAGGACTTGAAGACTGGCAGAACAAACTCTATAACTAAATGTAAAGAGGCCATATCTAAGAAGATAGAAAGGGTGGAAACATGATGGGGAGCTAAACAGACCAAGGGCCATCTTCAGGAGGGACGAGATGGAGCCTGCAGGCACAGAGAAAGGAGAGAAAAGGACCCTAACACTGGGGAGCACCCATAGGGAAGACATTTGACTTTGAAAACTAGAGACACCAAATTTCATGAGTTCTTACAACCAGTGGGACTTAAAACCTGGAAATTTAAAAATTAACAGGCTTGATTCTGGGACAGCCTAGAGGGGGATAGGAAGCAGAGTCCCTGTCCTTAAAGGGAGAGCAGACGAACAGCCCATGGAGATGCAGCATAAAAGCAGCAGTTTGAAATATTCCTGGGGCATATGGGATGGAGTGTTATTTACTAATCTCAGAGCCGGTCCTGGAGGGACAGAAATCACCGGGGAACTCCTTCAGGAACAAAGGTACTGGCAGGACCCCTGAGGGAATTCTCCAGGAACCGAGGAGCTAGCAGGCGCCATTTCACTCTTCACTCCCCTGCCCTTCGGCATAAACACAC
>NW_023215719.1:0-613 GCF_002007445.2 Ailuropoda melanoleuca
ACAGCCAGCGAGAGAGGGAACACAGGCGGGGGGAGTGGGAGAGGAAGAAGCAGGCTCATAGCGGAGGAGCCCGATGCGGGGCTTGATCCCAGGACTCTGGGATCACGCCCTGAGCTGAAGGCAGACGCTCAACGACTGAGCCACCCAGGCGCCCCATATACCACCTATTCTTTATCCATTCATCTATCAATGGTCGTCTGGGCTCTTTCCATAGTTTGACTATTGTGGACATTGCTATAAACATTGGGGTGCAGGTGTCCTTTCCAATCACTATATTTGTATCCT
The DNA here is from genome assembly GCF_002007445.2 of Ailuropoda melanoleuca. Lineage (NCBI taxonomy): Eukaryota > Metazoa > Chordata > Mammalia > Carnivora > Ursidae > Ailuropoda > Ailuropoda melanoleuca. The sequence continues at coordinate 286 of NW_023215719.1, forward strand.
TTGGATAAATACCTAGCAGTGCAATTGCAGGGTCATAGGGTGGTTCTATTTTTAACTTTCTGAGGAAACTCCATACTGTTTTCCAGAGTGGTTGCAATAGTTGGCATTCACACCAACAGCGTAAGAGGGTTCCCCTTTCTCTCATCCTCGCCAACATCTGTTGCTCCCTGAGTTGCTAATTTTAGCCATTTCAGCCCCTGTGAGGTGGTATCTCATTGTGGTTTTGATTTGTATTTCCCTAATGCCAAGTGATGTGAAGCATTTTTTCATGTGTCTGTTGGCCATTTGTATGTCTTCTTTGGAGAAATGTCTGTTCATGTCTTCTGCC
>NW_023215720.1:0-613 GCF_002007445.2 Ailuropoda melanoleuca
GGGGCCTCTCGGTGCCACAGCCGACCCCTGCCCACGAGACTGCTCACCCATGAAGCACCAGGGCCTCCCTCTGGTGTGAAGGGAGACCCCGGGCCGCTGGCCTCGCTCCTGTCAGCCCCCACCTGATGCAAATGTGGCAGATCAGGTGGCCGGTTCCCTGGTGCCCTGCCACCTGAGGACATGGCAGCGTCACTGTTAGCCACGTGGCACGGAACAGCTCCCGTGACGTACTAGCTGGAGAAGTATGGCTGCATACTAACCAGGAAGGGGACGGCGGAGGGCGGTGATGCACATGTGTGGTACGTGGGCACGCACATGCTGCCGGCACTCCTGGAGCTGGACGCCGAGACCACAAGCGCGGGCCTCACCCTCCACGTGGTGTCCACGTTTGAAGGATGACCACCAGGGCACAAGTGCAGCCTACTAATCAGACTTAACTCTGGTTGGACCTATTTCACCTGGAAAATAAAATTTTAGCCACAGCCACACCAATATAAAATTCTGTTCTTTCTCCCTAAAATGCAATTCTCTCATGCGTTGGGCCTCTAAACGTAGCACTGCTTTTGCGGACACTTTGTGCCGATCAGAAGAATGTAGTCATGGGCTCAGGAGA
>NW_023215721.1:0-613 GCF_002007445.2 Ailuropoda melanoleuca
TCAGCTGGGGAGAAGAAGGCGCCTCTGACCTAAAGCCTGCACACCTGCTTCGGTTTCTCGGAGAAGGGGCCACACATACTTGTTGTTTAGCAGTAAGTATCTTCATTCTAAATAGACCCATGACCTTGCCTTTTTTGGAAAGCGGACTTACTCTTCTAAAGAAGCCCTCAATTCGTCTATTCCAAATGCAACTAGAGTGGCCCCACCTGGAGGATTTTCCAGCATGAATCTAACAGCCAATTACCACTAACCCGGGGGCACACGGGGTAAAATGCTGAAGTTGGGGGATGGCTCTGGGGCTTGCTACTGCCACACCTGTGCCTGGGGGAACAGGAAACACCCTGCTCAAGGAGCATCACATGCACTGTGTCTGTGAACCCGGGGACACCCCACTGAAGGTGGGGAGTGTGTGAGGTCCTTACCCGCACTCTTCCCAGGGAACATGGGAAACCCTGAAATTCTGCAACTCATCCAACAAAAGCTCAGGTGAGCGGGCGCCCTGGAGTTCACGGGTATGGAGCATATGGCCAGTTGAGGACGTCGGGCAGAAGAGACTTTAAAGGGAAAAAGAAAACTCACCTGAGTCCCCACAATGAACACTCTCCGGGTACGC
>NW_023215722.1:0-613 GCF_002007445.2 Ailuropoda melanoleuca
GGGGGGGTGATAAAATAATAATGGGGAGGGTGATTCTTACAGAGAAGTGTCAGAAGACATTTTTGGTGTGAACTTCAGCCAGTTTGAATTAATCGTGAAAAAGTTCAGAGAACTACAAATTTTGTTGTTTTAATTTAGAATTAAGACTTTTTCTCTCCTCTCTCATTAGGCCATAAATAAAAAGGCTGGAATGATTTTTTGGGGTGACTGGACCTTGATGACAGAGTCAGGGATGAAAGGGAGACAGAAGCAAAGGGGTTGCTAGGAGTTACCTTGAAGTGAGAAGGCTCAGAGGAAAATGTATAGACTGGAACAAACCGTCCATATATATTAAACTGGACCGTGCTTAAAAAATGTCTTTGCCAGCGTATGTATCCAAGGACAAATGTGACTTTTCTTTTGGCCAAGAATCAATTCTGGTTCCTTGGTGTTGGGGGTATGTGCTTACTGCTGTCGTTGCGAGGAAGGCCTTGCTCTCCGTAGCTCTTCAAACCCCAGGTCATTGTAGGGCAAGAACGGAAACCCCTGCCCACATGCTGATGCTCTGGGGGGAAGTGCCTGGTCCTGGGATCAGCGTGCCTCATAAATACACCGTGGTGCCGATGTGGTTAAG
>NW_023215724.1:0-613 GCF_002007445.2 Ailuropoda melanoleuca
GTGCAGCCCTGTTAAAGCCAGGCATAGTGCTTGGTTCAGTGGCCTTCCAAAGCAAAATTCTAGATGCTGTCAACACATACCAGGTAATGTAGTATTTCCTCTTGCTCATTCAAAATTTACCTCCTGTTAATTTCATTGCACCTCTCTTCCCCATTGTCAAGCAAAAAGAGAAGAACATCCAGGTTTCGTAAAATAATTTAGGCCATTTAAATCAATACAGTCTAGATTTTTCTCTTTTCTTTGCCAGGGTACCTTGGAGTTTAATGATCTGTTTTAGTAATTACTCTTCTCTGGTACCAGTTGACTGTTGGGCTTGTTACTACCTGTATTACAATTGACAAGCCACTATTCCAGGAAGCACAGTGAATTTAACATGAAGACTAGGAGACTAACTGACCTGAAGTTCTTAAAGAAAGGGCTAATGTGTGTTTATCTCAGTATGTCCACAGTGTCAAACATCACATCTCCCTTGTGGTAGGGCAAGGTGGGGAGCTGAAATTTAAAACGTATCTATATAAGTCTGATTCTACCTATATGCCATTGCACATGTCTCTACAATGATCCTATATTAATATCCTCATTTCTGTTCATCGGGAAATTGAATGAGTTGCCT
>NW_023215725.1:0-1488 GCF_002007445.2 Ailuropoda melanoleuca
TCTCGGGATCGTGAGTGTGAGCCCCATGTTGGGTATAGAGATTACTTAAAAATAAAATCTTTTTTTTTTAAAAAAAAAAACAACAAAAAAACCCAAAAAGTTTACCATGAATACCTGGAATAAATGACATCACACTTACATGACAGCATAATTGACCAAAAGCTTACCAGATTACCACGTATCAGACTCAGGAAGGATCACCTGAGAATAAGGAGGGGGATGAGGAAAAAGAAGTGGAAGAGCTTCAAGAAAGTAAGATTTCCTTATCTTCCAGTGGAAAGATTCAAATGGAAACTGTTCAAGTGGCTTAACTGAAAAACATTTTTACGCACGTAAATTAAATTAGGGGAACTAAATATCCACGTAATATACTTTCTAACTCACCAAAGGGAAAAAATATTTTTTTAATTGTGTGACATATTATCTTTCAAAGGACAAATGCACACAAAACTCACGTTTTTAAAGAAGAAAATTGTCAGAGTAGGTTCTACATTTAATAGACACAGAAAGTTGAAAGTAAAAGAATTGATAGCAGGCATTCATTGGTGGGAATGTACATGAGTTAAATGTATTTAAAGGGCTCTTGGTAATATATGGCAAAAATTAAAATGCCTGTGTCTTTTCATCTGCACTTTTCTTTTGTAAGAACTCATCTTACACGTGTATACGAACAAGGGCACAAAGATTTTCGTAGAAACATTGTGGTAATTTCCAAAAGAAGGAAAAAGAACCTAGGAATGACCCTAATTCCCACAGAAGGGTTTTTGCGTGGCTGTTTGCTTTTAGTAAGTAAGCAATGCTGTATTGAGTACAACAGTTTAAAATAATGAGGTCACGCTTGGTTTATATGTAATGATATGGAGATAGGCCCAAAATAACTGAAAATGGCAAATTGCAAAACAGTATGTTAAATGTAGTACCATTTGCATAAAAGCAAGTATTTACATACAGATATGTGCACAGAAAACAACTCTGGAAGAACATTCACTCGTCAGCAGTGACTATTTCTAGGTTGGGGGATTATGAGTAACTTTTGTTTTCCATATAAACATTTTTTACATTGTTAAATTTTTACCCATGTGTTGTAGCATAAGGAATTGTCTCCTCTTTGCCCTTGATTTTCAGTGCAGAGCTTCAAAAACTCTTGGAATCTCCCAAGTGATAGACATTTCTTTGCTACTTATGAGCCCCTGGGTCACACCTAATGCTATGCTAATGAGGACACGGATGGTAAGCCCTGAGAGAGCTTCAGGATGGGGGCTGGTCACCAGAAAGACCAAATTTGTGATTAGAGGGTTGAAACTTTGAGCCAGCCTGACCTCCAGGGAGAGAAGACAGCTGAAGATGAAGCTCAGTCATGTCTCATGTCACCATGGTTTGATCAACTGTGCCTATGGAAAGAAACCCCAGTAAAAAGTCTGAGCACTGAGGCTTGATGGAGCTGCTGGCTGGTAAACACACTGATGTGTCCTGCATGGGTGATGTACC
>NW_023215726.1:0-1330 GCF_002007445.2 Ailuropoda melanoleuca
CACACACACACACACACACACACACACACACAAGAGTAGTAGCCATAGCTCCAAACCTGCTACAGGTTTCTCTTTGGAACCTTCTCTTTTGGAACCTTGGTTAATCCACTCTAGTGTTCTCAGTGGTGGCAAGACTCTGTTCTTTGAGCAAGAACGTGACAGGTGGAAATAAAAAAGGCTGGTGCATAGAGTAAGAAGTCAAACTGAGGACGCTGTCTGGGCAAGAAAACAAACTGTTTTCCCGAAAGTGCACAGTAATTTAGAACACAGTAATGAGGCTTGGGGGCCGGAAACATTTTATTGATTTCAATTTGCACTGAATTTCTCAGGCCCATTTTTTTTTTTACGCCATTATTCAAGAATTTGTTTGCCCTCATGGGGTCACCTTGGCCAAGAATTGAAGACATAAGATAGCTTTGCCTTCACCACACCATATCCCTGAGGCAGTGAATACGGGCATTTGTCACAGCAGCATGGGAAGTTTTGCTTCTGGGCTGAAAACAAGGCATCCTGGCAGCTGTCATTTCTCTTCTCAGAAATCCTGGGTTTTGGTAACCTGCCTTCAAAAATGTCAGACAAACAAGTTTAACGGTTTAATGTTTCATGCAAAAGTCCTTATTCTTCCTGGAAATTCTTACTCATTTGAGTTGTTTCGCCAAATTTTCTATATCTTTACTTGAGTTTAACATATCCCTTACAGCTCTTAGCCTGTAGCAGCATATCTGAATGTCCCAAATGTATTGTCAACCAAGGACCACTTTCCGTATTTCTTAGTTAGCCTTTCTGAATCTGTCAGAAACTCTTGCTCTTGGTAGCACACATTCTTATAAACTCCCTTTATGTGTGATTTTTTAAAAGATTTTTTTTTTATTTACTTGACAGAGAGAGAGAGCAAAAAACAGTGAGAGAGGGAACACAAGCAGGGGGCGTGGGGGGAGGGAGAAGCAGGCTTCCCGCTGAGCAGGGAGCCCGATGCGGGGCTCGATCCAAGGACACACAGAACATTGTGTGCTTTTCTTTACCCCTCCACCCAGTGCATCTGGTTGACCTGCCACATGTGAAGCGTGTTGTAGCATGTTTCATTGTCAGTGTGCTGCTTCTGCTCATACAACACCCCCCCCCGACACAGACACACACATGCTTTATGACTTCTGGCCACGCCTTGAATTTGCAGAGAACAAACCCTACTATGCTTGTAGATCTCTGAACACTTCAACAATGTCAAACATTTACTGGTCCATTATATACCTGGAGAGGGGGGTAAGACATGTCTGATCACCTATAGTTGACAGGAGAAGGTCCGCTGCTCACCGAGGTACAGTGCCTCACC
>NW_023215727.1:0-2935 GCF_002007445.2 Ailuropoda melanoleuca
CCCTCTCTCGCTGGCTGTCTCTATCTCTGTCAGATAAATAAATAAAATCTTTAAAAAAAAAAAAAAAGAGATGAACAGATAAAGAAGATGTGGTTCATATATACAATGGAATATTACTCAGCCATCAGAAAGGATGAATACCCACCATTTGCACTGACATGGATGGAACTGGAGNGAACTGGAGGGGATTACGTGAAGTGAAATAAGTCAAGCAGAGAAAGACAATTATCATATGGTTTCACTCATATGTGGAACATAAGAAATAGCACAGAGGACCATAGGGGAAGGGAGGGAAAACTGAATGGGAAGAAATCAGAGAGGGAGACAAACCATGAGAGCCTCCGGACTTCGGGAACCAAACAGAGAGTAACAGAAGGAGGGGGTGGGAGTGGGGTAAATGGATGATGGGTACAAAGGAGGGCACAGGCGGTGATGAGCACTGGGTGTTATACGCAACTAATGAATTTTTGAACACGACATCAAAAACTAATGATATACTATACGCTGGCTAATTGAACATGATAATAAAAACAAAAAAAGACAAAAACAAAAAACAAAAAATTAAATTTAAAAATTTAGAAAAAGAAAACAATAAAAATACTGATTCAAAAGAGCATATGTATCCTGATGTTTATACAGGCATTTTTGACAATTGCCAAATTATGGAAAGAGCCTAAATGTCCATCAGCTGATGAATGGGTAAAGAAGTTGTATACATATATACAATGGAATATTCAGCCATCAAAGAGAATGAAATTTTGCCATTTGCAACAACGTGGATGGAGCTAGAGTGTATTATGATAAGTGAAATAGGTCAGAAAAAGACAACAAAATGATTCCAACCATTTGTGGAATTTAAGAAACTAAATGGATGAACGTATGGGAGGGGGAGAAAGAAAGAGAGGGCAACAAACCATAAGACACTCTCAGTGATAGAGAACAAACTGTGGGTTGATGGAGGGAGGTGGGCAGGGGATGGGTTAAATCAGTGGTGGGTATTAAGAAGGGCACTTGTTGTGTAGGGCACTGGTTGTTGTATAAAAGTGATGAATCACTGAGTTCTATCTACTTCTGAAACCAATATTGTACTGTATGTTAGGTGACTAGAATTTGAATAAAAACTTTAAAAAATATATTAACAGCATTTTTCACGGAACTAGTACAATCCTAAAATTTGAATGGAATCACTAGAGACCCCAAATAGTCACAGCAAAGAATTCTTGACCAAGAACATCATTATTTGGACCTGAATTAATGCCTTCAAAAGTCAAGGAAAAAACATACCTCAAAAATCAGATATAAAAAAATAGATGGTACTTCCAGGAGAAGAATACTTACAGCAGTAGATATCAGAATTGCAAACCCAAGAAACGAATACAAAGAGCTCCAGAATAGAAGAACAGAAATGTTGGAAAAAAGGAGATGATTAAACAATAGCAAAATATTTCCCTTGGGGAAAGGAAGACTTGGGTCTGATTATGAAACAGATTCAACTGAATTCTGGTTACATTTAATGAGAAAAGATGCTCACTTAAGAGTATCCTGGTAAATTTCCTGAACCTGAAGGATAAAGAGAAGTACCTTACAAAATGTGGCAGAAAGTAAGAAATTAAAAGTATTTACAAAAGAAAATTATGAGGCAGGCATTTGATACTTGAAGCTAGAAGACCCATCTATAAGCTACAGAGAGAACAGTTAACAATTCCCAAATGTTTTTTTAATGTTTTTTTATTATGATAGTCATCATACAGTACATCCCTGGTTTCTGATGTTAAGTTCGATGATTCATTAGTTGCATATAACACCCAGTGCACCATGCAATACGTGCCCTCCTTACTACCCATCACCAGTCTATCCCATTCCCCAAACCCCATCCTCTCTGAGGCCCTCAGTTTGTTTCTCAGAGTCCATAGTATCTCATGCTTCAACCTCCTTCTGATTACCCCCCCTTTCATTATCCCTTTCTTCCCCTACCGATCTTCCTAGTTCTTATGTTCCATAGATGAGAGAAACCATATAATTGTCTTTCTCTGCTTGACTTATTTCACTTAGCATTACCTCCTCCAGTGCCATCCATGTTGCAGCAAATGTTGAGAGCTCGTTCTTTCTGATAGCTGAGTAATATTCCATTGTATATATGGACCACAACTTCTTAGTCCAGTCATCTGTTGAAGGGCATCTCGGTTCCTTCCATGATTTCGCTATTGTGGACAAGGCTGCTATGAACATTGGGGTGCATATGGCCCTTCTCTTCACTACGTCTGTATCTTTGGGATAAATGACCAGTACTGCAATGGCTGGGTCATAGAGCAGCTCAATTTTTAACTTTTTAAGGGACCTCCACAGTTTTCCAGAGTGGCTATACCAACTTGCATTCCCACCAAAACATAAGAGGGATTCCCTTTGTCCACATCCTCTCCAGGAATTCTTGTTTCTTGCCTTGTCAATTTCTGCCATTCTAACTGGCGTAAGGTGGTATCTCAGTGTGGTTTTGATTTGAATTTCCCTGATGGCTAATGATTTTGAACATTTTTTCATGTGTCTGTTAGCCATTTGTATGTCTTCATTGGAAAAGTGTCTGTTCATATCTTCTGCCCATTTTATGATTTGTTTATTTGTTTCTCGTGTATTGAGTTTGAGAAGTTCTTTGTAGATCTTGGATACCAGTCCTTTATCTGTGGTGTCCTTTGCAAATATATTCTCCCATTCCGTGGGCTGTCTCTTAGTTTTTTTGACTGTTTCCTTGGCTGTGCAGAAGCTCTTTATCCTGATAAAGTCCCATAAGTTCATTTTATCTTTTATTTCTCTTGCCTTTGGCGATGTGTCNATCTCTTGCCTTTGGAGACGTGTCATGAAAAAGGTTGCTTTGGCCAATATCGTAAAGGTTGGTGCCTATGTTCTCCTCTAGGATGTTGATGGATTCCTGTCTCACATC
>NW_023215728.1:0-613 GCF_002007445.2 Ailuropoda melanoleuca
TTTAATATTTTATGAAAGTGAATTATCCTTATAAAATTATCCTTGCTATATCAACCCACAATTTCTATCAGAAATTTATTTTTAATCAAGATATTTTTAAAGATAAATTCTACAGCCCCAGAAATGAAAGTTCTTCAGTGCTTTTCCTCCTCATGGATTGGAAGGAAGGAAGCATTGGTAATGCAGGAAATGTGAGACTCTTAATAGGTGGATATTTTTGAATCATCAAGAGCCAGTGGAGTACAGTACACAAATGGACGTGTTCCCCCGAGCTGAACACAGAGAGAGTACATACACCGCAGCAGGAAGAATGTGTGTGCGTGTGTGGGTAGTTTGCTATAATTGGTAGTGGGAAGATGGCACATATTTATCTGATGGCTTCTATTTTTCCTAGTGAAATATATATAAAACATCAGTGAGACTGTGCAAGACAGAAGGTGTATTTAATTTCAGAGAAGAAGAAGTGTATAAAATAGTCATTTTAGGTTATTATAAATGGAAAAAACTAGAAAAAATATTGAGACAACATCAGGCAGTGCTGAAGGCATACTTGAAATTTCTTATCATAACAGTCCAGTCAGAAAATATAATGATATAGGGGTGCCTGGGGGGG
>NW_023215730.1:0-613 GCF_002007445.2 Ailuropoda melanoleuca
ATACCACTTTACACCAGTTAGAATGGTAAAAATTAACAAGGCAGGAAACAACAAATGTTGGAAAGGATGTGGAGAAAGGGAAACCCTCTTACACTGTTCATGGGAATGCAAGTTGGTACAGCCACTTTGGAAAACAGTGTGGAGGTTCCTCAAATAGTTAAAAATAGAGCTACCCTATGACCCAGCAATTGCACTGCTGGGTATTTACTCCAGAGATTCAGATGTAATGAAAAGAAGGGGCACATGTACCCCAATGTTCATAGCAGCAATGTCTGCAATAGCCAAACTATGGAAGGAGCTGAGATGCCCTTCAACAGATTAATGGATAAAGATGTGGTCCATATATACAATGGAATATTACTCAGCCATTAGAAAGGATGATAACCCACCATTTGCATCGACATGGATGGAACTGGAGGGGATTATATTAAGTGAAATAAGTCAAACAGAGGAAGACAGTTATCATACGGTTTCACCTATATGTAGAACATAAGGAATAATATGGAGGACATTAGGAGAAGGGAGGGAAAAATGAAGGGGTTGGGAAATCAGAGGGGGAGACAAACCATGAAAGACTATGGACTCTGGGAAACAAACTGAGGGTTTCAGAGGG
>NW_023215731.1:0-613 GCF_002007445.2 Ailuropoda melanoleuca
GGGACTTTGATCTCCTCACCATTCCAGATATATAATGCTGGTTCATCATGTTATTGAGAGTAACAAGCTACAAGCAGCAACTATAGCAAATGTCTTGGAAACCCTTGAATGATAGTGGTGAGGAGATGAATTCTTAACAAATAAAGAATTACAGAATGCTTTTAATTTCTGGGGATCCAATGATCTGGAACATGTTGGCATATACTGTCTTAGGTGAAAGCTTCCTGAAACTTGCATCCCTTTTGTAAAATCTTTTGGGGATTTTACAGGCAACATACACCATATTTGGTTGTGCTTTTCAAATCTATTTACCAGGTTATTATAAACATTTCTGCTTTGAGCGAGTAAGAGGAAGAGCAAGGGAAGCTATCTAGCTGGTTCAGGTTGTAATGCAGGCAGCTCTGCCACTTGGCATCCACAACTCAGCTGATTCACGACGCTTGGAATCTGTGGTACATGAGGATGCTGTCTAGGCCTTCTGACGTCCCTGATGGGAAGATCACATTTCTTAGGATTTTTATCTTTACAAAGTAACCATTACTTTGGAAAACACTCGCTTCTTCTTATACGAGGGTTGATGCTTATCCATGTGCCCATTCAAAACTGAGATCGA
>NW_023215732.1:0-613 GCF_002007445.2 Ailuropoda melanoleuca
TGTTCACCCAGCCTGTGACCGAGCATTTCTATCTCAGGCATGCGACTCCTTTTCAAGTCTCTAAACCCTGCGGACTCGAGGTGCGCACCTGTGCCGCTCCTCCCTGGGGAGAAGGGAGGGGTCTTGCTGTGGTTCTGCCACTCTGTGGGTCCCTGCTTGGAGAGCGGTCACCCACAGTATATGGCAACCCTGAGTCGATAGCAGTCGAACCCCGAGTTCGCAGTATATGGCAACCCCGAGGTGATAGCAGCCATCTTCCCTGCTCCAATGCTAGGAACTCTGCTGCACTCGGGCACCCCAGGTCTTCCTGTGACCCCAAGGATCCTGGGACCGCACTGTCTCACCTGGGATTCTGGCCCACTTTGCCACCTGCGCACCTTTCAGGCAGGGCCATCCCTTACCCGAGCAGACTTCTAAAAGTTCTGATTTTGTGCTCCTCTGCTGTATCACTTTCTGGTGCTGGCTTACAGAGGCTCCCTCCCCCTGTGGTTTATCTTCCCATATATCACCTCGGATTCACTCCTCTGCACCTCCTACCTTGTAGAAAGTAGTCGCTTTTCTATTTGTAGAGTTGCAGCTATTCTTTTCTTAGATCTCCGGTTGAGTTCGCAGG
>NW_023215733.1:0-613 GCF_002007445.2 Ailuropoda melanoleuca
GCTCAGTAAAAGTGAGCCATTTAAAAATGTTGGGAGCATCAGATCTTCAAGAAATGTACTATTTTCTATGAAAAATTAAAAATTTTCAAACTATTTTTTGGTAAGTTCTCTTGTTATGTTGATACAAATCAACATTATATGTAATATATATTATGTATATATTTTTCTTGTTTTGTCTTGATGGCCACTTACCACAAGCCTTTGATATTATGGGGGAATAATTGAAGCAAGGTGAAGATTTTTTTTCTAGTAATAATGCGGTGGCTAGGGATGTCTACTAGACATTCAGTCCTTAGCAGAATGGACTGATTGGTTCATCTTTATATCTGTAGTACATGCCACATGGACAACTCTCAAATTATTAGAAATTCTACATTGCCTTATTAGTGAATTGATCATGGCTATAGGAAGTCAAGAGGCTGCAACTTGAAAAATTTAGGAAAGAATGCAGGTTTTATTGACATAGAATTTTATAGTATGTCATTTCTTTCCATGTTGACCTCTTCAAATTATCTAAGGATTAAAGGTTTTGTCTGATCTGTGCGTTTTTATGAAAAGACATTTGTTTTCCCATTTCTCTCTGTTGTCTTGCTTACTCCACATAACTTTGCAA
>NW_023215735.1:0-613 GCF_002007445.2 Ailuropoda melanoleuca
CCTTCTTCACTCTCTTTGTTAATATTGACCCTGGAGATTTTTGAGAAGCCAGGATGGAGGCACATGGAAAGAGGGAAAGGTTTTGCATCTTGTTTTTTCTCTCCACTCTCTGTTCCTGAACATAAATGAGTTGAAGTAAACTCAGTGTCTCATTTGCGGAGTGAAGGCTGCTGGAGAAGCTTGCCACTTAGTGGCAAGCTGGTGCTTGGGGACTCAGGAGCCCAGGGACTCAGGGGCTCTGGAACTGTCTCTGTGACCCAGGGAGGGGTTCCTATTTTGGATTAGGTGCCACTCTCTTCACCCTCTTTATGCCCATTCTCAACTCAGATGCACGCTGAGATTGTTAACTGGCTCATGAATAGCGTCTCATTCACTACCTCGGTCCCCAGACACAGGGGCCTGATGCCGCTACTGGCCCTTTCAAACACAGGTGGGAGGGGAGGGGGGTAGCCTGGAGCAATTTGCAGAACCAAAGGGCCCTCTTTTCAGGGACAAAACTGAGAATGTCCAGCCTTAGCTTTCTGCTCCCCAAGAGGAGCCAAAGTTACTAATGAACAATGGCTTAGGTAGGATGAGAATGCTTGGGGGGTTTTATTTCTATCCCATATGCAAA
>NW_023215736.1:0-613 GCF_002007445.2 Ailuropoda melanoleuca
TTTTTTTCTTTTCTTTTACCAGACTGATAACATTTCCAATGGTTGCATGTTTTCTCTCTGGAATATCAAGATATTGAATTGGGACATAGGGGGCCTTTTTATATCTCCTTAAAATTGGTTATCTTGATATCTACTTTATTTCTGACTTTGTAGAGTACTTAATCCTTTGTTGGTGATAGGTAGGTCCTGCAAGACATAAAAAGAGTATATTAGTTTGCCACATCAAGTTCCACAAACTGTGTGATTTAAACAATAGAAATGTATGGTCTCATCGTTCTGAAATGACACAAATCTGGGTGACACCAAGGTCAGGGTGTCATTGAGAAAGCCGTTTCTCTGAGGACTATGAAACACAGTCTCATAGTCCACATACCTCTCATCTAGCTTCTGGTGGTTTGCTGGCCATCTTTGGCATTTCTTAGCTTGTAGAATCATCACTTCAATCTCTGTTTTCAATGACATGGCATTCTCCTTATGTGCATGTCGATCTCCAAATTTTCCCTTTTTATAAGGACAACAATCATTTTGGATAAGAGCTCACCCTATGACTTTATTGTAACTTGATCCAAATAGATGATAGATAGATAGATAGATAGATAGATAGATAGATAGA
>NW_023215737.1:0-16778 GCF_002007445.2 Ailuropoda melanoleuca
CCCTAGCTATTGTAAATAATGTTATGGTAAAGAGAGGGTGCATAGATCTTTTCAAATTAATGCTTTTGTTTTTGGGGGGTAAAAATTCAGAGGATCCATTACAGGATGATGTGGTAATTCTGTTTTTAATTTTTTGAGGAACCTCTATACTGTTTTCCAAGGTTACTGCACCAATTTGCATTCCCACTAACAGTGCACAGGGTTCCTTTTTCTCTACATCCTTGTGAACACTTGTTGTTTCTTGTGTTTTTGATTTTAACCATTTTGACAGGTGTGAAATGATATTTCATTGTGGATTTGATTTGCGTTTCCCTGACGATTAGTGATTTTGAGCATCTTTTCATGTGTCTGTCAGCCATCTGTATGTCTTTGGAGAAATGCCTTCATGTCTTCTGCCCATTTTTAATTGGATTATTTGTGTTTTTTTTGGTGTTGAGTTGTATAAGTTGAAGGTTTATATCATGAATGGATGAATGGATGTTGTACTTTGTCAAATGACTTTCTTCATCTATTGAGATGGTCATATGGTTTTTATCCTTTCATTTTTTAATGTGATGTATCACATTGATTTGTGAATATTGAACAACACTTGCATCCCTGAAATAAATTCCACTTGATTATAGTGAATAATTTTTTCAATATATTGTTAGATTCAGTTTGCTAAATATATTAAGGATCTTTGCATCTGTGTTCATCAGATATTGGCCTGTAGTTTTTTCTCTTTTGTGGTGTCTTTATCTGGTTTTGGTATCAGGGTAATGCTGGCCTCTTAGAATGAATTTGAAAGGTTTCCTTCCTCTCTTATTCTTTGGAATTGTTTAAAAAAATAGGTATTAACTTTTCTTTAAATGTTTGGTAAAATTCACCTGTGAAGTCATCTGGTCATGCACTTTTGTTTGTTGGGAGATTTTGATTCCTAATTCAATTTCATTGTTAGTAATTAGTCTGTTCAGATTTTCTGTTTCTTTCTGATTCAGTTTAGGGAAGCTGTATGTTTTTAGGAATTTATCCATTTCTTCTAAGTCGTCCAAATTGTTGACATATAATTTTTCATAATATTCTTTTATAATCCTTTATAATTTCTGTGGTGTCCATTTTACTTCTCTTTCATTTCTGATTTTATTTGAGTCCTCCCTTTTTTTTTGTGGAATCTGACTAAAGATTTATCTACTTTGATCTTTTTAAAGAGTCAGTTCCTGGTTTTATTGATCTGTTCTTTTGTTTTCTTAGTCTCTGTTTCACTTACTTCTACTCTAATCTTTATTATTTTCTTCCTTCTATTGACTTTGAGCTTTGTCCTTTTTCTAGCTCCTCTAGGTGTAAGTTAGGTTGTTTATTTGAGATTTTCTTATTTCCTGAGGTAGGCCTGTATTGCTCTGATTGTCCCTCTTAGAATAGCTTTTATTGCATCCCAAAGATTTTGGACACCTGTGTTTTCATTTTCATTTGTCTCCATGTATTTTTTATTTCATCTTTGATTTCTTGGTTGACCCATTCATTCTCTAGGACCATGGTGTTTACCCTCCATGTATTTGTGTTCTTCCAGATTTGTGTGTGTGTTTGCTACATCTCTAGTTTCATACCATTATGATCAGAAAAGATGCATGATACAGTATCAGTCTTTTTGAATTTTTTGAGATTTGTTTTGTGGCCCAACATGCAGTCTGTCCTGGAGAATGTTTCATGTGCACTTGAAAAAAAATGTGCATTATACTGTTTTTGGATGAAATGTTCTGAATATATCTGTTAGACCCATCTAAGGATCCATCCATGCAAGTTAGGTCCCATGTGTCATTCAAAGCCACAGTTTCCTTGTTGATTTTTCCATCAGGATGATCTATCCATTGATGTAAGTGGGGTGTTAAAGCCCTTTACTATTGTTGTATTACTGATGATTACTCCCTTTATGTCTGTTAATAGGTGCTTTATGTATCTGGGTGCTCCCATGTTGGGTGCATAAATATTTACAATTGTTATATCTTCTTGTTGGATTGTTCCCTTTATCGTTAGGTAGTATACTCCTTTGTCTCTTGTTACAGTCTTTGTTTTAAAGTCTGTTTTGTCCAATATAGTATTGTTACCCCAGCTTTCTTTTCACTTGTTTTTGTTTGCTTATTTTTGTTTTTGTTTTCATTTCCATTTGAATGATAATTGTTTTTCCATCCCTGCATTTTCAGTTTGCAGGCGTCTTTAGGTTAGAAGTGAGTCGCGTATAGGCAGCATATACGTGGGGCTTGCTTTTTTATCTGTTCAGTCATCCTATGTCTTGATGCGAGCATTTAGTCCATTTATATTCAAAGTGATTATTGATAGGTATATAGTTATCGCCATTTTGTTACTTGTTTTTGTAGTTCTTCTCTCTTCCTTCTCTTTCTGTCTTCCCTTTTGGTTTGATTGCTTTCTTTAGTGATATACTTGGATTCCTTTCTTTTCTTCTTTTCATATCTCTTACGGTTTTCTAGTGTGATTATCGTTAGGTTGGTATATAATATCCTATGCATGTAGCAGTCTCTATTAGGATGATGGTTGCTAGTTTGAACCCATCCTAAAAGCACTGCATTTTTACTCTCTCCTTCCACATTTTATATATGTGATTTCATACTTTACATCCTTTTATTTTGTTTACCCTCGACTGATTTTTATAGATATTACTTTACTGTTTTTGTGGTTTAATTATACTGGTTTTATAAGTAACTAATCTACTACTTGTATTATGTTTGCATGTACCTGTGAAATTTTTTCCTTTTATAATTTTCTTATTCTTTCCACTTGGCCATTTATTTCTGCTCAAGGAATTCCCTTTAACATTTCTTATATGGCTGATTGAGTGGTGATGAACTCCTTTAAATTTTGTCTGAGAAATTTTGATCTCTTCTATTCTGAATGATAGCATTATTGGATAGAGTATTTTTTGGTTGCAAGTTTTTTCCTTTTGGCATTTTGAATATATCATGCCACACTTCTGGCTTACAAAATTTCTGCTGAAAAATCAGCAGATAGCTTTATGGGGTTTCCCTTGTATGTAACTGTTTTCTTTTCTTTTGTTGCCTTTAAGATTCTCTCTTTGCCATTACTTCTTGCCATTGTGAGTACTATGTGTCTCAGTGTGGATTTCCTTGGGCTGAGGGGGCTTTCTGTGCCTCCTAGATCTGGATATCTACTTCCTTCCCCACATTAGGGAGGTTTTCCGCTGTCATTTCTTCAAATAAATTTTCTGCCCCCCTTTCTCTATTTTCTCTTTCTGGAACCTCTGTAATGTGAATGTTACTATGCTTGATAATGTCACTGAGTTTCCTTGACATATTCTCATTCTTATTATACTTTTTTCTTTTCATTGTTCAGATTCTTTGCTTTCTGTTATTCTGTCTTCTAGCTCATTGATTTATTTTTCTGCTTTCTCTGAGCTATTATCGATTCCCTCCAGTGTATTTTTAATTTCAGCAATTGAGTTCTACATCACTGATTTTTTAAAATTTTTCTGTCTCTTTGTTGAAGGTCTCACTGAGATCCTCCAGTCTTTTCTTACATCAGTTAGTATCTTTATGACTATTACTTTGATTTCTTTATGAGGTATATTGCTCATCTCCAAATCATTTTGTCGTGATTTTGTCCTGATCTTTCCTTTGGCATATATTCCTCTGTCTCATTTTGTCTAACTCTCTGTGCTTGTTTCTATGTATTAGGAAATTCAGCTACATCTCCTACTCTTAAAAGTAGTGGACTTAATGAAGAAGAGGTCTCTGTAGAGAGTCTATTCTGCCAGTCTTCAGATCGTTTTCTGGGTTAGTTACACTGATGTGGCTGTTATCTAGGAGTATCTGTTTGACGAGGTGAGTTTAGGATCCTCCCATGCCACTATTTCACAGGGTCCGCTGGAAATCTTTTTCTTTTGACTTATTAAAATAGTTACTTTGTTCATTGTCCTTTGTATTTAAATAATGCTCATCATTCCATGATGGAAGCCATTTTCTAATTTAGATTGGAAAACATTTTATCATTATTCCTTGAAGCAGGAACTGTTTATTCATAGTACCTCTCTGGTTCCTGGTACAGAATAGATGCTTATTTAAATATTTATTTAATGAATTTATTCATCCAGTAATCATCATTGCTAATCTATCTTACTACTGTGTACAGTGTTAATTTTATTCTTCTATTATTGTTATCATCAAACATTAAGTGTGACTATTTTACTCAAGGTTAGAATCTGAACTAAGTGATTTCTTTTAAATCATACTGCAGGCATAACTAGAAGAATGTAAATCTCCTGGCTTTGATTTCACTATTTCTACCAATAGGTCCCTTTCTGCCTGAAAAGTACACAAGTTTTCTGTTCCTGCTGCTTGGCCATTTCCATGTGTTCAAAGAGCATTTGTCAAAACAAAACAAACAAAAATAAAAAAAAAATAAAAACAGTGACTAACGCTCTAAATATTTACATACTAGCTTTGACCCTCCTAAATCCAAAATAGGTTATTGAATATTTTGGTGGCAAATTTGTGGCGAAAGGTATGGCTCTCCTCAAGGCAAGTTACCCTACTTAATGTCTGCAAACTACAAAGCAGGTGCAGCATCAACATAATTGCTCAGAGACTGGCACCTTGTAACCATGGAGACATTACCTCACAGTGTTCTAACAGGCCCGGTTGGCCAGATGTGAAGGTTATAGTCATAAAGGTAGCTGTGCTGGGTTGCCGCCCTGTCTCTTAAGCTGTGCCAGTGAATGCCAGACACCTTCACCTTGATTTGCATAATATGCTTAGCCAGTACTAGTATTGGCTATGTCAGTACTTACATATTCACTTCAGAAACCTGGTTCTGGCACCAGCTTGGGAAAGAAATTATTGAATCTGGCAGATGCTTTGAGGTAGGTAGATTAGCAGCCAAGGTCACTTGAGAAGAAAATCTACCTTGAACTTCAGCTGTATTTATTACTAGTATCATGATTTGTTTCCCCAGGAAAGAAAAGAGACTTTTCTTCTAGCCAAGATGAAAGGCATGCAAGCCGGTCAGGAAACTTCGGTGGCCCTGCAGAGTGAACTCCATGAGCAGGAAGATAAAATGGAGAATCAAGCACAGTAAGAATGGCATAAATGAAAGAAGGATCTGAGATTTAGAGGATAGGGATGGAGCACTTGACCTCTTGTTTCAAAACATCTTATGAAGTAGTTGTAACTAGAATTGATTCCACGCGTTTTCTTAAATTAATTAACTATAATGTACAACTGTTTCCTCAACCACTGTTTTATAAAGTTCAGTCCTTGAGTAATCCAAAAATTTACCTGGACAGATCTCTATCATACAAGACATGGTTGAGATTCCAGAACTTACATCTAACATGTTAAGGCAATTGACAGACAATTTCTTTAGAACTCCTTTACTAACTTTTGGGACAAAGAATTGCTAGAGAATTTTGGGACAAAGAATGGCTAGACCGAGGGAATGCAGAGAAAAGCCTTTGTGGAGAGTTCTACTCTGGGCTAGAGACTATATTATGTGCTGGACATTTATTACTTACGTAGTCATTACAATAGCTTCACAAAGTAGCTGTGCTATTATAGCCTATTTTTTATTAAGTAGTCAGATGTGGTTTGGGGAGGTTGATTAATTGACCTATGATTCCATAGTTAATGAGTAGCAGAGCCATGATTTGACTGTCAGCCAGTGTGACTCCCACATCCATTCTTCTGTTCCTCAGCAGCACTGGGATTAAGATACAGATCCTAGTGAGATCAACTCAGAAAGTCAAATGTAGTTAGTTATGTGTTAACTCAGATTTAGAGTTTTCTTAAGAAACCAGGTTAGTCCAAGCGTTTGTCCTAATATATTTGACAACTAGTGATAACTAGAGGCAATTAGTGCAGTGGTAACTAGTCTCTTATTTTTACATATCAATGATTTTAGGGTGGATCTCAGTAACCTATAGCCACAGTACATACTTTTACATAAGCAAGACCTAATCAGGCAAGTTCTTAGCTATAGTGATGTCTGCTCTCCTTGAGATGAATGATTTTCCCAGAAGTGAAGGATATGTAATCTAGGTGTAGACCATGTTACATTAATTAAATTTATCATCTATTTAGAGGATCTTTCTAAATGGTTCTCTATTTACTGACTTCCCGGTCTAGTTTTCCCTTTAGGCTAGTACCCTCACTAGTTCTTTGAAGCTTTTTCTTTCTTTCTTTTTTTTTTTTTTGTAGACTTTTTTCCTTTTCTCCATGACTTTTCTGTAAACTTTTTCAAAAAAATTTTTTTTTACTTTCTTCTCTGCTTTTCTTGGTGCCTCTTTTATTGCATTAATTTTTTCTATTTCTGCCAGCTACGTATTCTCTGTTTTTCTATAGTCAACATCAAGAGCACATAATTTCAGGATTTTAAGGAATCTTAGAGATGAATGAATCAAAATACCCTCAGGTACTGGTAACCTATGTTTAATATCCTCACCAAGTGGTTGTTTAAATGGAGAATTTGAAACTCAAAAGAGATTAAAGTGACCTATTTGGCTATGATAAGTGACAAGAGTGAGATTTAAATTCAGGTTTCTTCCTTTTTTCTCATCTAGTGGGTGAATGTTTTAATAATAGAAAGATGGGGAGTGGGTCTAGTAAACACAGTGAAGGTGGGTTAGGAAGGAGTTAGCAGGGGAGGCTGAGTTTTAAGAACAACAGTGTTGGGTTGGACAGGAATAAGAGTTTTAGAAAAGATGTCAGAATATTGGTTTTTCTGGTAAGTTAGATAAAGATGCATTACAGGAAGGAAGGATACACACACACACACACACACAAAGGAATGAAGGACACAGGATATTGGGAGTTGTGTAGAAAGGCATATTAAAATAGAGGGTTCAAGAGAATCCTGAGCAGCTTTTTTGTTTGCTGGTTTAATTGAGCGAACTAGCATTACCGCAGGATTTCTGTTGAGAGATATTAAAATCATTTGAGCCACTGGGAAGAGTCTTTTTACAGAATATAGGAATGTGATCCCATCTACTTCCACTCCAGCTTACAGAGAGTGGCTTCGATCCTCTCGAGTAATAGGGGGAATGGAGATTCTGAACTATCTAGATGTATGGCCCAAGGTTGCGGTCTCCTCACTCTACCTCTTTACCTAATTCTTTGATGCCCTTCCCATGTACATGGAGGGTTTGGTGGGGTGGGACTGGGTGTCATATCCATAACAAAGCTTCATTTGGGTAGTTGGTAACATGTCTATGTTGACATGACTCCATGGATGACTGAAACTCCGTGCAGCTTGTTCTNGTGTAGCTTGTTCTCCGGGAGCAGCAAATGGCTCCTACTGTTGGTCATTTGAGTTTATCCTTGTTTTGGGAGCCTGTGCTTTCATAGTCTAGAGATTGAAAAATTGGAGACTACCACTGAGCCCTGCAGAAGAGTCAACTAGGAGTGGAAGCTCACAGAAAGAAACTATTAGGCAGTGTCTAGGGAAATGGAGGCATGGCTACCAGGACTTTATTTTTTATAGCAGTCTCTCTTTTTGGATATCTGAGTGCCTATGAAGGTTTTTAAGGTCTTGCTAGTTTA
Organism: Ailuropoda melanoleuca; assembly: GCF_002007445.2. Classification (NCBI taxonomy): domain Eukaryota; kingdom Metazoa; phylum Chordata; class Mammalia; order Carnivora; family Ursidae; genus Ailuropoda; species Ailuropoda melanoleuca. The sequence goes on from NW_023215737.1 coordinate 7,542, forward strand.
TATAAGGCAGGACCTGTGTAGGAAAGAAGTTGGACCTTTTAATCTTTCCATCTCTCTGGGAAGAGTATTCACACTAATAACATAAATCTGTATATTTATTTACTTTTTTCGATTGAAGCATAGTTGATACACAGCGTTGTGTTAGTTTCAGGTGTACAACATAGTGATGCAACAACTGTGTATGTTGCACCATGCTTAGCACAGTGTAGCTACTATCTGTTACTGCATAATGCTATTACAGTACCACTGACTGTATACCCTATGCTGTACTTGTATCCCTGTGACTTACTATAACTGGAATCCTGAACCTCCCATTCCCCTTCACCCATGTTGTCTGTCTGCCACCCCCTTCCCTTCTGGCCATACAGAATTCTCTGTATTTCTGGGTCTGTTTCTGTTTTTTATTTGTTCATTTGTTCTGCTTTGTAGATTCTACATATAAGTGAAATCATATAGTATTTGTCTATCTCTGTCTGACATATTTCACTTAGCATAATATCCTCTAGGTACAAATACATTGTTGCAGATGGCAAGATCTCCTCCTTTTTTATGGCTAGGTAACATTCTGGGTGTGTGTGTGTGTGTGTGTGTGTGTGTGTGTGAGAGAGAGAGAGAGAGATAGAGAGGTACATCTGTTGTTGGACACTTGCGTTGTTTCCATATCTTGGCTGATGTAAATAATGCTGCAATAAACATGGGGGTGCATATATCTTTTCATATTAGTGTTTTCATTTCTTTGGGGAAGTATTAAATAACCAGTAGTGGAATTACTGGATCATTGGTCTTTCTATTTTTAATTTTTCAAGGAACCTCCATACTGTTTTTCACAGTGGCTGCACCAGTTTCTATCCCCAACACCAGTGCACCAGGGTTCCTTTTTCTCCACATCCTCGCCAGTACTTGTTTTTTGTGTTTTTGATTCTAGCCATTCTGACAGGTGTAAGGTGATAATTCATGGTGGTTAACTTTTGTACGATTAACTTTCAAACATTTCAGAGAATTCCTTGCTTGTCACTCTTCCTTATGGGAACTAAGACTGGGTCTTTACTAGGTGTTTCACGTCTTTGGAGAGGTGGAGGCAAAAGAGAGAATGAAAACCGTTTAAAACCAGAGGCGAAATTTTGAAAGACCTGTACTCTAGCAACTATAAAACATTGATGACAGAAATTGAAGATGACACAAAGAAGTGGAAAGGCATTCTATGCTCATGGATGGGAAGAACACATATCGTTAAAATGTCTATAGTACCCAACGCAATCTGCAGATTTAATGCAATGCCTATTAAAATACCAACGACATTTCTCACAGAACTAGAACAAACAGTCCTAAAAGTTGTATGGAACCACTGAAGACCTCGAATAGCCAAAGCAGTATTGAAAAAGAAAAACAAACTGGACGTATCACAATTGCAGATTTCAAGTTATAGTACAAAGCTATCATAATCCAAACAGTATGGTACTGGCATAAAAACAGATATATAGATCAGTGGAATAAAACAGAAAACCCAGAACGAAACCTGTAAGAATATGGTCAATTAATCCTTGACGACGCAGGAAAGAATATCCAATGGGCAAAAAGCAGTCTCTTCAACAAAGGGTGTTGGGAAAAGTGAAGAGCTACATGCAAAAGAATAAAACTGGACAGAAAAATAAACTCGGAAATGGATTTAAGACCTAAATGTGACACCTGAATTCATAAAATACTTGAAGAGCGCACAGGCAATAATCTCTCTGATATTGGCTGTAGCAACATTTTTTTGCTAGTTCTATGTCCTGAGGCAAGAGCACTAAAAGCAAAAATAAAGTGTTGGGACGACATCAAAATCAAACGGTTTTGCACAGTGATGAAATCAATACACAAAACGAAAAGGCAACCTACAGAATGGGAGAAGATATTTGCAGATGACATATCTGATAAAGGGTTAGTATACAAATACGAAGTACCTATAGAACTCAACACCCAAAACACAACCCTGTTTAAAAAGGATCAGAAGACAGGAGCAGACATTTTCCCAAAGAAAACATACAGATGGCCAACAGGCACATAAGAAGATGCTTAACATCACTCATCGTCAGGGAAATGCAAATCAAAACTGCAACGAGATACCACCACACACCCGTTGGAATGGCTAAAATCAAAAACAGAAGACACAAGTGTTGGCCATGAGGCGGAGAAAAAGGAACCCCCTTGGACTGTTGGTAGGAATGCAAACTGGTACAGCCACTGTGGGAAAAAGTATGGCATTTCCTCAAAAAGCTAAAAATAGGGGCGCCTGGGTGGCACAGCGGTTAAGCGTCTGCCTTCGGCTCAGGGCGTGATCCCGGCGTTATGGGATCGAGCCCCACATCAGGCTCCTCTGCTATGAGCCTGCTTCTTCCTCTCCCACTCCCCCTGCTTGTGTTCCCTCTCTCGCTGGCCTATCTCTGTCAAATAAATAAATAAAATCTTAAAAAAAAAAAAAAGCTAAAAATAGAACTACCCTACAATCCAGTGATTGCACTACTGGATATTTATCCAAAAAATACAGAAACACCAATTCAAAGGGATACATGCACCCCTATGTTTACTGCAGCATTATTTGCAATAGTCAGCCCAAGTGTCCATTGACAGATGAATGGATAAAGAGGAAGTGGTATATATACACAATGGAATATTATTCAGCCATAGGAAAGAATGAAATCTTGCCATTTACTATGAAATGGATGGAAGTAGAGAGTATATGCTAAGCGAAGTAAGTCAGAGAAAGACGTAAACCCTATGATTTCACTCATGTAGAATTTAAGAAACAATAAAAATGAGCAAAGAAAAGAAAGAGAGAGACAGACAAACCCAGAAACAGCCTCTTAACTATAGAGAACAAATTGATGGTTGCCAGAGGGGAGATGGGTGGGGGAATGGCTGAAATAGGAGATAGGAAGTAAGGAATGCCTTTGTCATGAGGAGCCCTGGCTGATGTCTGGAATTGCCGAATCATTATATTGTATACATGAAACTAATATAGCACTGCATGTTAATGGTACTGGGATTAAAATAAAAACTTAGTAATAAAAACAGAGGCCCAATTTTAATTATATCAAGAAACTTCTTTCAGTAAATAGATAGCTGACCTCTCTCTCAATTTTTCTTTTTAATGAACTTGATTTTGCTGTACATTTTTGTCTATAGGCTTTCTGTTTGCCGTGGTGCCGATGATGCACGGCCTACTTCAGATGATGGCAACGTTAATATCAAGGTAAAGTACTCTCCTGTGAAATTAATTTTCCTGCTCTGAATTTAATTTTGTCTATTATTTACTGTTAAAATTTAGCAGTGGCCTGCCTGTCATCATTTTATGTTTGTAATGGAAAGTTGGTCAGAACAAACCATTTTACAAAATTAGACAAGTTGAAAAATCTTTTTTTTTACTCTGGCAAATAGTGAAGGTGGAGGTTGAAGAAAATGGNGAAAATTATGACAAGTTCAAAAATCTTTTTTTTTACTCTGGCAAATAGTGAAGGTGGAGGTTGAAGAAAATGGGCTGGAAAATATATAATGACAGGAAAATTATATTGGGAAAAGCTTTTGCATAATGGTGGAAATATGACGTTTCGTCAAGGATAAGGATTCTTACTGTGTTTTAAATTATCTTAGCGTGACTGTCTTTCTCTTTGCAGCTTTCTTTCTTGCTTCTTGCTTTCTTGTTTTCTTTCTTTCTCTCATTCTTTCTTTCTCTCTTTCTTTTCCTTCCTTCCTTCCTTCCTTCCTTTCTTCCTTCCTTTTTCTCTTTCTTTTTCTCTTTCTTTTTTCTTTCTTTCTTTCTTTCTTTCTTTCTTTCTTTCTTTCTTTCTTTCTTTCTTTCTTTCTTTCTTTCTCTAGAAAACATGAATTTTATAATACTAATGCCTAAATGAAATCTTTAGTGGATCCAATTATTTATTGCAGATATTTTTTCTTGGACATTTTTTATTTTGGTAGCCTGTAGTGTTATGAAAGAAGATTTTTTCTCTGTTCTATCCTTTGTTCTACATTCAGATTAAAATAATATTAGGGACGCCTGGGTGGCACAGTCGTTACGCGTCTGCCTTCGGCTCAGGGCGTGATCCCGGCGTTCCGGGATCTAGTCCCACATCGGGCTTCTCCGCTGGGAGCCTGCTTCTTCCTCTCCCAATCCCCTGCTGTGTTCCCTCTCTGGCTGGCTGTCTATCTCTGTCACATAAATAAAATCTTTTTAAAAAATAATATTAGAAATTGTGGAAATTCAGAAATTTAAAGTGTTTCTCAAAAAGTATATTGCAAAGGCATTCCACTGTGTTTTCAAAATGATTTCATGGAGAGTGTAGTTAAAACTCTTTATCTAAGTGAAGAATACATGTTTTGCCTAAAATAATAATCAGCTCTAGAAGCAGAGGCTCTTCATACCCATATGGTAAAATGTCCAATTTCAGAAATCTTTTATAGTATAGTTTTTAAATATATCTACTTGTAGCCTTTGTATCAGATTCTAAAACTGAAAATTTCACTCATTTTATGTTTATTTAAATATTCATTTGAAAGCCCCTGCATCATTATATGCTCCTGGATGTTAGGAAACATAATTGTGCATCTCTTGGAACACCTAGAATAAAGCCTTGCTTGGAAGAGGCAATTTAATATTTTCTTAATGTGAATAAATGAGCAGACAGTTGGAATTCTGTATAATGGAATGTTATAAGTAATGTAATGTGTATAATAGGTCACAATTAAGTACATAAATTTTAAAAAATATGGCTCAAATTTCGATTCCATTTTCATGTTTAGGCTTTATAAGTGCAAATGAATTATGTTGAGGAAACAAAGAAATAAAAAAGAAGGAAGGTTACAGTGTATTTTTTAGTATCCTCTAATTGTGAGCTTAGAGTTTTAGATAAAAATGTCCAACTATTTCTTTAACCCCACCTATGTCCCATTAGATGTATCCTTTCAAGGAATACATTTCTCCTTAGAATTCTCTTTACCAGTTCTTTCTCCAAGTGCAAAGTTGATGTATTAGAAACATTTCTTTTTCTATTTTTTCTCTCTCTGGTAATAATTTGTAGCTTTCAGATAGTGATAGATGACCACAAATTGAACAATTTATACTGAAAAAATTAAATTCTTTACTACAGTAATTATAAAGAAATAATTGTAAAGTGAGAAAAGTCAATATTATTAGGGATAAGCTATGAACAAAAGCCTCTGTCTTATATATATTCATAATTTATATGTAATATATATTTATAATATGTAATTGAAAAAATTTAAGAGACTTCTGTTTGTTGTATATCCATAATAATACTTACATATTCTGGAAAATACATATTTTTTCCATATACCTTTTTCTACTTAGACTTTTCCTTTTTTTCCTTTTCTTAAGCTTGTGCATGATTGATTGGTCATGTGTTATTGTTTTCCTTTTTGCTTCTTCTCCCCCCAGCTCTTTTTTTTTTTTTAATGACTTATCCCTACCCTAATTTTTCCTTGCAGAAACATTTTTTTACAGTCCGTTCTTTCAGTCCTTCTCTTTCTGTCTCCACTGTCAATATATTTGGTTACGGCTCTGTGTTGTCTGAGTGTGGTTTTCATTCATGAATCCTTGCCCTACAAGGTTTATTATTAGTTTTTTCCTCTTTTCTGGAAGGAGCTGAATTTAAACAATCATGTCTTTAGCATTTTGACAAACAAAACCAACTTAAACTGTAATTCCAACTTACCTAAATAAGATACTCCTAAAAACTAAGTATTAATATTTTCTCCTACAAGAGATATTCGTGCAAATATAAATCATGCAAACACATGTTAAGGTATAAACAATTAATCTAAATTTCTTAATGTTTGGGGATTTTTTCAATAATGCTTTCAATTACCTAGGAATAAAGTTGTGTTTTAGGTTACTTTGGTAAAGAAAGTATTTAAAAATATTTAAAATTTCAATTTAATTTACATATACTGTATTATTAGTTTTAGAGGTAGAATTCAGCACAACACCCAGTGCTCATTAATTCAAGTACCCTCCTTAATGCCCATCACTTCTTATTCCACTCCCTGCCCCCCACCCTGCCTCCCCCTACAGCAACCCTGTCTCTTGCCTATAGTTAAGTGTCTCTTAGGGTCTGCCTCTATCCCTGTTTTCATCTTTTTTTTTCCTTCCCTTCCTCTATGTTCGTCTGTTTTGTTTCTTAACTTCCGCATATGAGTGAAATCGTGGTAGTTGTCTTTCTCTGACTGACTTCTTTCGCTTAGCAGAATACCCTCTAGTTCCATTCAAGTAATTGTAAATGGCAGGAGTTCGTTCTTTCTGATGGCTGAGTAATATTCCATTGTGTGTATATTCCACATCTTCTTTATCCATTCATCTGCCAGTGGACATCTAGGCTCTTTCCATAGTTTGGCTATTGTGGACTTGCTGCTGTTANTTGCTGATGTTAACATTGGGGTGCAGGTGTCCCTTCAGGTCACTATGTTTGTATCCTTTGGAGAAATACCTAGTAGTGCAGTTGCTGGGTTGTAGGGTAGCTTTAGTTTTAAATGGTTCAGGAAGAATTTGTATGATAATCAGGGGTAAGGAAAGTAACACTTTGGGACTAGCTCTTAAATCTCTCATAATCCTCACCCCATGAGAAAACGTAGGCTAGTAAATGGCAGAACTGAGACCTGAATCTACATTTAAATGATTCCAAAAGCTGTGTTCTTTGTATAGCAGTGCTCATTTGATAATAGTGACTATTATGATTATTTTACCAAATGTGATACTTGTAATCCTTAAAAGTATTAATTTTTTTTTCTAGAATGTCCCCAAACCAAGCTTAAGAAAGCTAATGGCTGCTTGTGAGAAATTCAAGAACTGTAAGCTATTTGAAGTAGTGATTTTTGTGCATTTTTGTGTTACTCAGTAATTCAGAATTACAGATATTTTCATGTACTCTTTGTTTTTTACTAAGTGGAAACAAAACCTGGCCTCATGACAGTAAGCGATAACCTTTCACATNATAAGCGATAACCTTTCACTTACGGACGATAATTCTCACCATAAAGATGAAGACACAAAAGTGCATGACCTTTTTTGTCCTGCTATTCCATCACCTAGCACTCTTAAAAAACCTCTCAGGCAGTTAGAAGGCCTTGGTGTTACAAAGGTGAGTTGTTTTGTTTTAAACTTTTTTCCCCTATGTTTTTTTTCACGTGCATCCTCTTGATCCTTATAATGAAAAGAATCTTAGGAAGAAATGGAAGTCCTCAAGATCATAAGAGAACACAGTGTAATAACAGCAGGGAGATAAGTACCAGATTGAGATTTATAAAGGTTGGTGGGAGTAAACAATTCTTATGTATGCCATTATGGAAGTGAAGAATTAGAAAGCAACTGGAAAGAATAGCTAGATGGATGTGAAGATGAGGGAGAGGGAGGGGGGAAGAATTCATTTAAGAAGGGCAAGGTGAATGTAAAGATGGAAGAGTTGAGAGAGATTATTACAAAAACACAGCTGCAGTAGTGGGGCTAAGGAAGAGCATATAGTCTGTATTATAAAATAGGGTGGGAAGTTACTTTAAGTGCAAACTAAGAAAACAAAGTCAGGTGATACAAATGCTTTGACTCTTCTGAATGACTTACAGCTGATTTATATGAAGAACTGGAAGAAAATTTTATCCTTTTAACTTTAATAAAGTGTGATATCTCATATTTAATTTAGCAAAATCTGTGTTTATAGATAATGCAAAGTGAAATTGTGTTAGAACTTAATCAGATTTATTATGAATTTTGGGGAGGTTAAGATGGCGGAGGAGTAGGGGACCCCTTTTTCAGCCGGTCCCNCTTTTTTGAAGATTTTATTTATTTATTTTTGTGTGAGAGAGAGAGAGAGAGATTGAGAGCTGGAGCACACACAAGCAGGGGGAGGGGCAGAGGGAGAAGCAGACACCCCACTGAGCAGGGAGCCTGATTCAGGACTCGATCCCAGGACCCTGGGATCATGACCTGAGCTGAAGGCAGACGCTTAACCAACTGAGCCACCCAGGTGCCCTTTCTTGTGGTTTCTAATTTAACTTACTGTGTGGTAGAATCTGGGCAGGTTTTAGATCTCTTTGAGAAGAAAGAGAGGAAATAAATAAACATTTTATGTAGTCTTTTCATTAATAAAAACTGAAATTTCTGATTATGTAAGTGAAGTTCTTAATGTTTATCTAGTAAATGATATAAATTTTAAGCTGCAACACTCTTAAAGAAGAAAATTGTTTCTGGATTCTGATTTATTTATTTTTAATTATATCTGCATATAATAGATACATACAAGCATCGAATGAATGAACTCACAATTTATAAGTTGTTTTCTAATATGAACTATTTGTCATCGTAGAGTCATAAGGAAGGAAAGGTTGCCAACAGAGTGTACAGAATTATTTCCGGAAGATGACTTTTACTCTTTCAAATATCTCCAATAGTGGATACATTTTATATTATTCTCAGGAAACTTTAGTATTCCTAGTTGTTAATTCTTGGGGTTTTTTTAGGTTTTAAAAATTTTGAGTAATCTCTATACCCAACACGGGTCTTCAACTCACATCCCTGAGATCAAGAGTCTCACACTTCCGACTGAGCCAGCCAGGCACCCATGTAGTTGTTAAATTTAACGTGTGAATTCTTTCAAATCTGAAACTCAGAAATACTGGTGATTGGATTTTTTTGGTCCCTTTCTTCTTTCCTCATATGAATATTGGGCCCTGCTTGATAATCATACGTGTATTTGGAGTCTTTAAAACATTCAGCTTAGATGATCATGGTTATTAATTTTTTATTACTAGGTTCTTTCTCCAGTCCTTAACTACCATCTTGTATTCGTAGATAGGAAATTAGAGCTATTAGTTTGCTATTCACAGTTCACATAAGAAAACCATGTGAATTTTAAAATGTGGTTTTATCTTTTTTTTCGTAAATCATAGTAGTACTTAAAAATGCCTCAAAATGCTATGATCCCATAAGTATTTCTCTTCCACAATTTAAATCATTTAAGATTGATTTTTAAAAAGGAGTATTCTTATAAAATCTTAAATCGGTGTTTTGTGATTAAATCTTTTTATTAATCTTAAAAATGCTGTTCATTACAGAGATGAGTACTTACCTGCATATGTTTTTTTTCCTAAAGTTTTATTTGTTTCAGAGCAAGAGAGAGGGAGTGTGTGGTGGGGGAGAGGGTAAGAGGGAGAGGAAGAGAGAGGGAGAGAAGCCAACTCCCCACTGAGCATGGA
>NW_023215737.1:16875-17671 GCF_002007445.2 Ailuropoda melanoleuca
GGTGCCCATTAACTTGCCTATGTTAATAAAAGTGTATTTTCTATCCTTGAAACTAATGTGAAGTATATAATTGAAATATTGAATCCCATGGCTTTTTTCCCCCTCCTTTTATTTTTGTTCTGAAAATTTCAGAGTTCCATGTAAGTTTACATTATTTAATTATATCAATTATATTTTGTTTTATTTATATTTAAATATTTATGATTATATTAATTATATTTTTCTGAGCAATGTCACTTTTTTCCTACTTCAAATGTATTTGTCTGTAACTTTCTCCTTAAGTCTCCTGGGTGCTTCAAATTTGCTATGTCCCAGATTGAAAACATCATTTATGACCTTTCCCACTTCCCTGACTTTTTGTAATCTGCTCTGTCATTTGTTGTCCCCATGCTAGTATATGGCACCACTGAAACACTGAAGCAGGAAAAATCCTGGACTCCAAACTTCCCCGAAATTGCTATATCCAGGGGCACCTGGGTGGCTCACTTGGTTAAGCACCTGACTCTTGACTTTGGCTCAGGTCGTGTTCTCAGGGTCCTGGTATATCAAGCCCCATGTCTGGCTCCATACTCAGTAGGGAGTCTGCTTGAGGATTCTCTCTCTTCCTCTCCCTCTGCCCCTACCNATACCTCTGTCTCTCTCTAAAAATAAATAAATAAATCGCTAAAAAAAAATCACCACATCTCTACCTCTGAAACCAGTAATATATTATATGTTAATTAATTGAATTTAAATTAGAAAAAGTGACACCTGGCTGGCTCAGTGGGTTAAGTAAGTGTCTGCCTTCAGCTCAGGT
>NW_023215738.1:0-613 GCF_002007445.2 Ailuropoda melanoleuca
CCCCCCAGGCCAGCAGCCAAGGGGCTTCCTCCCACCCGTGCCACTCCTCTCCCCCCATTCCAGCACCTCCTCACCCCCTCCCACCCGCTCTCTGATCCAGGAGAAGTTTTCCCAAATGGATATCTTGATCCTAATGACGGCAGCCGTCTGCCATGATCTGGATCATCCAGGATACAACAACACGTATGTACATAATTTCTTTTTTTCCTTTTAATGGGCTCTCTGGTTATCAGAGTGACCTTTTCAGCTTAACACGCAGACCAGCTCCAAGTTGGAGCTGTCAGCGAAGGCCTCACCAGCCCGCAGCTCACCTCCGTAGGACACAGCTCCTACTCTGGGACTTGGTCCAGGGCCCCGGGCCTCCCGGGGAGGACACTTCGGGGTTACCAGGACCCAAGGGGCTGCCACACTCATTTGCGGTCCCGGCTCCAGACCCCGCATGTGCAAAGTACATGGGCAGAGCCCTGGTGATGTCAGACCTCCGCGACGCCTGAAGCAGGGTTGGTGTCCGCACACAATACCCGCTTCTCCGGATCCCCCTCCCCAGCCCATTTCCAACAGGAGCGAGGGGCAGAGGGAGTGGGGACGGGCAGCGGGTGGGAGGGGTCCACCG
>NW_023215739.1:0-1483 GCF_002007445.2 Ailuropoda melanoleuca
AGACTGTAGTTAGAGATACAGAAGGACACTATATTATTCTTAAAGGATGTATCCAACAAGTGGATATGAAATTATAATTACCTATGCCCCCAAAAGGGGAGCAGCAAGATACACAAGCCAATTCTTAACCAGAATAAAGAGACATATAGATAAAAAAAACGTTAATAGTAGGGGACCTCAACACTCCACTCTCAGCAATAGACAGATCACCCAGGCAGAAAATCAACAAAGAAAGAAGAGCTTTGAATGACATACTAGACCAGGTGGACCTCATAGATATATACAGAACACTACACCCCAGAACAACAGAATACTCATTCTTTTTGAATGCACAAGGAACTTTCTCCAGAATAGACCATATACTGGGTCACAAAACAGGTCTCAACCGATACCAAAAGACTGAAATTATTCCCTGCATATTCTCAGACCACAATGCTTTGAAACTGGAACTCAATCACAAGGAAAAATTTGGAAGAAACTCAAACACTTGGAAACTAAGAACCATCCTGCTCAAGAATGCTTGGGTAAACCAGGAAATTAAAAATCAATTTAAACAATTTATGGAGACCAACGAGAATGAAAACACAACGGTCCAAAACCTATGGGATACTGCAAAGGCAGTCCTAAGGGGGAAATACATAGCCATCCAAGCCTCACTCAAAAGAATAGAAAAATCTAAAATGCAGTTTCTATATTCTCACCTCAAGAAACTGGAACAGCAACAGAGGGACAGGCCTAACCCACTGACAAGGAAGGAGTTGACCAAGATTAGAGCAGAAATCAATGAATTAGAGACCAGAACCACAGTAGAGCAGATCAACAGGACTAGAAGCTGGTTCTTTGAGAGAATCCATAAAATTGATAGACCACTGGCAAAACTTGTCCAAAAACAAAGAGAAAGGACTGAGATTATTAAAATTATGACTGAAAAGGGAGAGGTCACGACCAGCACCATTGAAATTGCAAGGATTATTAGAAACTTTTATCAACAGCTATATGCCAAAAAACTAAACAATCTGGAAGAGATGGAGGCCTTCCTGGAAACCTATAAACTACCAAGACTGAAACAGGAAGAAATTGATTTTTTAAACAGACCGATTAATTATGAAGAGATTGAAACAGTGATAAACAACCTTCCAAATAATAAAACTCCAGGCCCAGACGGTTTTCCTGGGGAATTCTACCAAACATTCAAAGAAGAAATAATACCTATTCTCCTAAAGCTATTTCAAAAAATAGAAACAGAAGGAAAGCTACCAAACTCATTCTATGAGGCTAATATTACCTTGATCCCCAAACCAGGCAAAGACCCCCTCAAAAAGGAGAATTACAGACCGATTTCTCTAATGAATATGGATGCCAAAATCCTCAACAAGATCCTTGCTAATAGNATCTCAACAAGATCCTAGCTGATAGGATCCAACAGTACATTAAAAGGATTATCCATCATGACCAAGTGGGATTCATCCCTGGGATGCAAGGG
>NW_023215740.1:0-2288 GCF_002007445.2 Ailuropoda melanoleuca
ATATATATGCCCCCAACAGGGGAGCAGCAAGATACACAAGCCAACTCTTAACCAGAATAAAGAAACATAGAGATAAAAATACATTAGTAGTAGGGGACCTCAACACCCCACTATCAGAAATAGAGAGAACACCCTTGCAAAAACTAAGCAAAGAATCAAAGGCTTTGAATGCCATACTCGACGAGTTGGACCTCATAGATATATATAGAACACTACACCCCAGAACCAAAGAATACTCGTTCTATTCTAATGCCCGTGGAACATTCTCAAGAATAGACCATGTTCTGGGACACAAAACAGGTCTCAACCTGTACCGAAAGACTGAAATTATTCCCTGCATATTCTCAGACCACAATGCTTTGAAAGTGGAACTCAACCACAAGGAAAAATTTGGAAGAAACTCAAACACTTGGAGACTAAGAACCATCCTGCTCAGGAATGACTCGATAAACCAGGAAATCAAAAATCAAATTAAACAATTTATGGAGACCAAAAAGAATGAAAACACAACAGTCCAAAACCTGTGGGATACTGCAAAGGCAGTCCTAAGGGGGAAATACATAGCCATCCAAGCCTCACTCAAAAGAATAGAAAAATCTAAAATGCAGTTTCTATATTCTCACCTCAAGAAACTGGAACAGCAACAGAGGGACAGGCCTAACCCACTGACAAGGAAGGAGTTGACCAAGATTAGAGCAGAAATCAACGAATTAGAAACCAGGAATACAGTAGAGCAGATCAACAGAACTGGAAGCTGGTTCTTTGACAGAATTAATAAAATTGACAGACCACTGGCAAGATTTATCCAAAAGAATAGAGAAAGGACCCAAATTAATCAAATTATGAATGAAAAAGGAGAGGTCACAACCAGCACCAATGAAATTGGAAGGATTATTAGAAACTTNAACGAACAACGAAATTGGAAGGATTATTAGAAACTTTTATCAACAGCTTTATGCCAATAAATTAAGCAATCTGGAAGAGATGGAGGCCTTCCTGGAAACCTATAAACTACCAAGACTGAAACAGGAAGAAATAGATTTCTTAAATAGGCCAATTAACTATGAAGAAATTGAGTCTAGTGATAAACAATCTTCCAAAAAATAAAACTCCAGGCCCGGACGGTTTTCCTGGGGAATCTACCAAACATTCAAAGAAGAAATAATACCTATTCTCCTAAAGCTATTTCAAAAAAATAGAAACAGAAGGAAAGCTACCAAACTCATTCTATGAGGCTAATATTACCTTGATCCCCAAACCAGGCAAAGACCCCCTCAAAAAGGAGAATTACAGACCGATTTCTCTAATGAATATGGATGCCAAAATCCTCAACAAGATCCTTGCTAATAGAATCCAACAGTACATTAAAAGGATTATCCATCATGACCAAGTGGGATTCATACCTGGGATGCAAGCATGGTTCAACACTCGCAAATCAATCAATGTGATACATCATATCAACAAGAAAAGACTCAAGAACCATATGATCCTCTCAATTGATGCAGAAAAAGCATTTGACAAAATACAGCATCCTTTCCTGATTAAAACCCTTCAGAGTGTAGGAATAGAGGGTAAATTTCTCAAGCTCATAAGAGCCATCTATGAAAAGCCTACAGCAAATATCATTCTCAACGGGGAAAAGCTGGAAGCCTTTCCCTTAAGATCAGGAACACGACAAGGATGCCCACTCTCGCCACTATTATTCAACATAGTACTAGAAGTCCTTGCAACAGCAATCAGAAGACAAAAAGGGAAAAAAGGTATCCAAATTGGCAAAGAAGAAGTCAAACTGTCTCTCTTCGCAGATGACATGATACACTATATGGAAAACCCAAAAGAATCCACTCCCAAACTATTAGAAGTTATAGAACAATTCAGTAAGGTGGCAGGATACAAAATCAATGCCCAGAAATCAGTTGCATTTCTATACACGAATAACGAGACTGAAGAAAGAGAAATTAGGGAATCCATCCCATTTACAATAACACCAAAAACCATGCGTTACCTTGGAATTAACTTAACCAGAGACGTAAAGGACCTATATGCTAGAAACTATAGATCACTTTTGAAAGATATTGAGGAAGACATAAAAAGATGGAAAAATATTCCATGCTCATGGATTGGAAGAATTAACATAGTTAAAATGTCCATACTACCCAGAGCAATCTACACTTTCAATGCNGTATCCCGATAAAAATACCAATGACATTTTTCAAGGAACTGGAACAAATAGTCCTTAAATTTGTATGGAACCAAAAAAGGCCCCAAATCGCCAAGGAACTGTTGAA
>NW_023215742.1:0-613 GCF_002007445.2 Ailuropoda melanoleuca
CTATATATAAATCCTAAAATGCACCATATATAGGGAATTTTATAAATCTATTGTTGTTCCTTGCTTGTGCTAGCATTAAAACAAGATAAATGAAAATAGGATACTGCTCAGTTATTATGATTTTATGAACAATCTACAAGGAAACCAAAATTATGATATAACTCAGTCCAACAAAAGGTGGTCATCTAAATTGTTCTAGGTACATTTCAGGCTAAGTTTTCAACCTTAGACAGAAACATCAAATCCATCTATAACTCTTTCTGCAACCTATTATCAAATGAGAAAAAATTTCCTAGCAGACTCCCTTATCTTACAACAGGGCTTTGACACTTGAATCAACTAATAACTGTAGCTGTTTCACATAAAAGGTCAGTTTTGACAAATGGCCTCCTGCACATGGTAAAAACACTCTTTCACTGTCAGGCTAAGGTTTTATTCAGTAAATGCAGTTATACAATCAAAACCACTTTTGGATGGACCACAGTATATGCACGGGGCATTTAGAGGAAAGCATAAAGCTACATTTTTGTCTTATATTATCTTCCTAAAGACAAAAAGAAACACAACTTAGTATAAGAAGACATGAGTAGAACATAGGCAGCAACCCCTTCGA
>NW_023215743.1:0-613 GCF_002007445.2 Ailuropoda melanoleuca
TATTTTTAAATACCCTCAGAAGATTACAGATTTCATACTTTTCATCAGAAATCACCATTTTTTTTCTAAGTAAAGACTTAAACAGTCTTTGTCAATATGAACAATATGGTATAGTAGAGGAAAAGCCTTTAACTATAATGTAGAATAGAAATACTTCAAAGATTGTTATGGGAATTACCAAACAAGTTCTAAGATAAAAACATGTGATCAATATAGTTAAAATTACTTGTGTTGTTAACATTAGATTAAGTAAAGGAATTTCTGAGCTAGAAATGCAGCTTTATTAACAAGACCTGTACCATAAGCCCCATGAGATCAAGAACCACTGTATCTTCAGGGGCTTGTGGTTCCTGGAATATAGGAGAAACTTAATGTTGTTTGCTAAATTCTCAGTGTCTTTGACATGCCCTTAACATGCTTCCTCTTTTTTAAGTGTTACTTTATAAGTATAATGACTCAAAAATTATTGAAATACAGTTTTCACAGTGATAGAATCTCTCATGTATGTTTCTACTATTTAGAGCAAGGTGTGATCCTGTCATCTATATTGAAGGACATATCGACATATGTCGACATTTCCCTACATGAGGGAAAAAAGAAATCTATATAGGAA
>NW_023215745.1:0-613 GCF_002007445.2 Ailuropoda melanoleuca
TTTTGCTGAAGATGTGGTACTATAAATAGGAAACCCTTGAGTCTTCACCAAAAACCGTTAAAACTAATGAGTGAATTCCATAAAGTTGTGGGATACAAAATCAGCATACAAAAATTAGTTGCCTTTCTATGCACCAACAATGAACTCTCCAAAAAAAATTAAGAAAAGAACTAAATTTTCAGTAGCACCAAAAAGAAGAAAAGACTTCGCCAAAGAAATGAAAGCCTTGTACACTGAAAACTACAAGACTTTGAGAAGACATCTTGTGCTCAGGTTTTGGGAACCTTCGTATTGTTACAATGTCTATAGGACCCGAAGCAACCCTCTCCTTCAATGCAATTCCTATCAGAATCACGATGGCAACTGTTAGAAATAGAAAAAGAACGCTAACGTTCATATGCCCCCACAAATGACCCTGGACAGCAAAAATAGCATTGAGGAAGAAAAACAGTGCTGGATGGAGCATGTTTCTGATTTCAAATGATGTCACAAACCTACAGAATTAAAAGAGTATTGTTCTGGGTCACCTGGGTGGCTCAGTGGGTTAAGCGTCCAACTCTTGATCTCAGCTCAGGTCTTGATCTCAGGAGCATGAGTTCAAGACCTGTATTAG
>NW_023215746.1:0-613 GCF_002007445.2 Ailuropoda melanoleuca
AGTGATAGATTTTCTCGGAGATCTTGGGTCAGATTAAGGAGTATTTGACAAGGTGTTGTACACATGGGAAATTGAGGCAGGAAACAACCAGTGGCAACCTGACTGATGGATATCATTGGGAGATGATTCTCTGTGGGCTTATGTTTCTCCTTGTTTTATGGATGGAGACATTGAGCATTTTTCTTCTTGTGTTTCCATTGAAGTTTGTGTATAAGAACGCTTTGGAATATAGTGATAGTGTGTTGCCCATGGATAAAGCACAGATTGTTTTATCGTATAGGAAAGTAGAGATTTCGCCTTCCGTGGCAAAGTTCAGGTGGATAGGCTAGACGATCCTTTAAGACACTGAGTGTCGTACGCACAGGGTCGCAAAGCTGTGATACAGACTGACCGCATGTGGGGCATCTACGTGTAGGATTTGGGCTGCACAGTGGGCACGTGAAGGCAGTGTGACGAAGAAGCTCATGGTGTTTGTTGTGTCATGAGCCATGAGGCCCTGCGGACTGTGACTGGGGAGTCCTCTGTCTCCAAGCAGCATTGCAAGGTTGTTACAGGCCAACTTGTGACATTATAGAATGTGTGGAATCTTGGAATTCTTGGCCTTCTTGAGACT
>NW_023215747.1:0-613 GCF_002007445.2 Ailuropoda melanoleuca
CTGAAAGAGGAAGAAATTGATTTTTTAAACAGACCAATTAATTATGAAGAGATTGAAGCAGTGATTAAAAACCTTCCACAAAAAACTACAGGGCCTGATGGATTCCCCGGGGAATTCTACCAATCATTCAAAGAAGAAATCATACCTATTCTCCTAAAGCTGTTTCAAAAAATAGAATCATAGTGAAAAGTACCAAACTCATTCTATGAGGCCAATATTACCTTGATCCCCAAACAAGGCAAGGACCCCATCAAAAAGGAGAATTACAGACCGACATCCCTGATGAATATGGACGCCAAAATTCTCAATAAGTCTCTAGCTATTAGAATCCAAAAGTACATTTAAAGGATTATCCATGATGACCAACAGGGATTCATCCCTGGGATGCGAGGGTGTTTCAACATTCGCAAATCTAACAGTGTGATAGATTGTATCAACAAGAACAAAGTCAAGAATCATATGATCCTCTCAATAGATACAGAAAACGCATTTGACGAAATACATCATCCTTTCCTGTTTAAAACCCTTCAGAGTGTAGAGAGAGACAGTACATTCCTCAATCTCATAAAAACCATCTATGAAAAGCCTACAGCAAATATCATTCTCAATGGGG
>NW_023215748.1:0-2694 GCF_002007445.2 Ailuropoda melanoleuca
AAGGAACACATATTAGAATTCCTGGAATCCTGCTATAGTAGCACTCAGATGAACATTTATAGCACTGAATGCATATATTTAAAAAAGAAGAAAAGTCTCATATTGATGACCTTTGTCTCCACCTTAAGAAATTAGTAAAACAGTAGTCCAAAAAAAGTCTGATAACCTTTGGTTATGTAGAAAATCTGACAGAATTTTTTAGAAAGCTTCTAGAACTATTAAATGAACTCATCGAGTTTGGAGGATATAGAATCATTATAAAAATCAACTGTATTTCTATATGTCAGCAATAAACAATCAAAACTTGAAATTTAAATTAAAAATTAATTTTAATTATTAATTAAAAATTAAAACGGCATTGAAAAATAAAAATACTCACAGATAATATCATAAAAGATAGAAAGACCTAGACACTAAAAACTATAAACTATTACCACGAAAATTTAAGAAGACTTATATAAATGGAGAGATATACTCTGTTCAGGGGTGATAATTTCAGTATTGTTAAAATTAATCAGTAGATACAACATAATCCAAACCTGATTTTCAGAAGACCACCAGAGTTTTTTCTCTTAGAAAATGACAAGTGGATTCTACAATGCATGTGGATAAAATAAATAAATAAAATAAATAAAATTCATGTGGAAACACAAAGGATCTAGAATAGCAAAAGAACCCTGAGAGAGAACAAAACTGGAGGACTAACACTAACCACCTGAGTTCAAAAATTATTATAAACTGGTAGTAATTAAACAGCATGATATTGGTGTAATGAAGGGTACAGAGATCAATGGGACAGAGAAGAGCCCATAAATAAACCCACACATATATGGTCAACTGATCCTGACGAAGATGCAAATGGCATGAAGTAAAGAAAATACAGCCTTTTCAACAAACGGTCTAGGACAACTGGATATCCATATGCAAAAAGAATGAACCTGGATCCATACTCTGCATCACAAATAAAAAAGAATACAAAATGGGGGCGCCTGTTTGGCTCAGTCAGTTAAGCGTCTGCCTTCAGCTCTGGTCATGATCCCAGGGTCCTGGGATCGAGCCCCATGTCCAGATCACCGTGCAGTGGGGAGCCTGCTTCTCCCTCACCCTCAGTCTGCTGTTCACCCTGCTTGACCTCTCTCTCTGTCAAGTAAATAAATGAAATCTTTTAAAAAAAAAAGAATACAAAATGGATCACAGATCTAAACGTTAAGACCTAAAACTATGAAACTTTGCTTTTAAACTACAAAACTTCTAAAAGAAAGCATGAGTGAAAACCTCTGACCTTGTGCTAGGCAAAGATTTCTTAGATAGGAACACCGAAAGCAAGAATCCATAAAAGAACAAATGGATAAACTGGACTACACCAAAAAGAAAAACTGCTCTTCAAAAGAGACTGGTAAGAGAATGAAAAGTCACAGGCTGGGAGAAAATCTTTGCCAAAAAATAGGTGATAAACTATATCTGGAATAAACAAAGAATTCTCAAAACTCAACAAATAAGAAAACAACCTAATTTTTAAAATGACAAAGAATTTGGACTGTTCAAAGAAAATACAGAGATGGCAAACAAGCACATAAAAATATGCTCCACATTATCTTATTAGGGCAATGTATACTAAAACCGTAATGATATATATACTACATGCCCACCAGAATGGCTAAGATTTAAAAAACTGACAATATTAAGTGTTCATGAATATACAGGGAGAAATTAGAACTCCCATACACTGCTGGTGGGAATGGAAAATGGTGCAATTGCTTTAGAAAGCAATTTGGTAGTTTCATAATAAGGGGATATAAGGAAACATGAGACTTACTTGTGATAGATATATTAACTGCCTGAATTACGGTTGTGGTTTCATAGGAGTATACATATGTCAAAACTATCAAATTATACACTTCATATAGGTGCAGTTACCTAACTAAAGATATGGGGGGGCCTCTATTATAGGAAAAAACATCCAAACTAGTGGCTGAGACACAGATGGAAAGAAGGATATGAAACAATACAAGATGAAGCTGAGGACCATGGTGTTTCACGCTAGAGCAATGAGAAGTAAAAGCTAAGCTTTAAGCAAGGGGGTAATGTGATGAAATATAAATTTTTAAAACTATATAATTATGGTTGCAGCGTAGACCAAGATTCTGGGAGGTGGAATGACAGGGAAAACTGTCCTGAGGTTATTTCAGTATTCTAGGAGAAAAATAATGGTTACCTGGCCTCTGGTGAAGGCATAGAAGAGAAGCAGAGTCAACAAACACATCAGGTGTGCCATTTTCATGACAAAAGTATAGTGGAAATTATAGCTCTTTGGCTGAGAGTACTCAACAGTTCTCTGTCTTCATGAAAACATATTTCAGAGATTAGTAGCTCTATAACAGATCAGTTGTGTGGTACAGCACTAGATAAGATGTGCACATATTACTACAGTAATATACATATAAAGGCTTTATATTTATACCATGGTCCTACCTTTACAATCCATGCCAAGTTGTTCAATTAGCAACATGCAACTCCTAAAATTAAAGCAAGGCAACTTGCAATCCTCTGAAGCTGTTCCAGATGATGGAGTTAGGTCATCAAGGTTATCCGTAAAATTAATTTGCTTTTTGACCTACAAATAAATAATTTCAAAATGTCCCCCAAATATTTATAAAATATACTAAGTGTAGAGAGATGATAAATACCCATCTT
>NW_023215749.1:0-613 GCF_002007445.2 Ailuropoda melanoleuca
AAAAACAAAAACAAAAACAAAACACTGGAGCTCCTAAAACTGGAATTTCACAACCAGGTGGTGCAAGGTGAATGATTTAAAATGATCAGATACAAGTTCAACTTCTCTAGTTTATAAACAAAGTGAAGGATCCATCAGTGATGAACTGACTCGTGCATTCTCACAGAAGGAGAATCTGTGGAAGTGTGGGAGACATTGAATCCAACATTCTTTGCTCTACGCCTCCCTGCTTTTCTTCCATTTACCTTCACCACAGCCCACTTATTATACTGGCCTCACAGGGTAGAGAGGCTCAGGTGGTTAATGGATATGAAAAGTGTTTGTACTCTGGAAATGGCCGAAAAAGAGTAAGGCTTTATTAATGCTGGCGATGATGGTGTTTGTTTCCAACCTACTGAGAGGAGTAGGGACGGATGCCACCATCTCTGCCTCGTTTATATATTCACTCAACAATTTTACTGAGTATGCCAGGCACCCATACGGCAGTGAACAAGCAGACAAAACGTTGAAGGAGTTTACATTCTAGGGGAAACACCAGCAATGAACAATAAAGGAGTTATAGAGTATGATAGCTAGTGATAAGTGATAAGGAGGAAAAAAAAATAGGCAAGAA
>NW_023215750.1:0-613 GCF_002007445.2 Ailuropoda melanoleuca
CCTGAGTCCTAACAGAGGGAGGATGCTCATTTAAAATATTTTTAATGCAAGTATTTATTAATTACCCACAGCCAAGTGTATGGAGACGGTAAGATTCTTAGACTCCCTGCCCAGTCTAGTTGCCAGCTCGGTGAAGTACGCCATGCCCAATTTAGATGGATTTGAAGCAACATTTTAACTTTTATGCTAAACTTCCATAACTGTCATTCTCTTGTCTTCCTGTCTTGATACCATAATCTCATGAGACTGAGAGTGCTATAGTGATAGATAGAAAGACAGAGTCATGATACGTAGACAGACTGGCAGATAAACAGATCAGCTAAATTTAGATTTGTTTTTCAGAGTCAGTTTTTAAAACCATGATTAGGATGTGCCAAAATGTTAGGAAAAAGTCCCAGGATTCCTGCAGGATATGACGGTGGCCACTCCCTTCAACCCTAGTTTCAACTGCCATTAAGTACCAGCTCTTCAAATGGCCCTTGAGTTTTCTGCTGCTACAGACATTTTTATTCACATTTCTTTCAGACAAACATCTAGAACACCCAGTTTAAGCTCCATCAAGTACAGAGAAATTATTGTGTCTCCACCCAACATGCCTCTTCCCTGACTCATT
>NW_023215751.1:0-613 GCF_002007445.2 Ailuropoda melanoleuca
CAGAGATGAGAGGCACTTCTCTGAAGACAGTGACATGTCCCCAGACTGGCAGGACACTGGGTGGCTTGGACGTGACCAACTACAGCAGGCCAGGACTCCACTCTCGGGCGCCGTCTGCGGGACACGGCAGGATTCTTGTCTGCAGCATTTAGAACATGAGGCTGTGTTGGGGTGGGTATCAGAAATCGTGGGGATGAAATTGTGCTTATGTTCTCTAGTGAGCCCCTGCTGGTCCTCAGCAGCTCTGATCCAATCGCAAGAATCCTGGTTAAAATAAACCGTCAACCTGAGGCAAAAATGTGAATAGGCAAAGTCTATTTTTTCAGGCTTTTAAAACTTGTAACATGTGACATTATAACTGTTCCCCAAATTAGGCAACGGACTTCAATTCAGAGAGCAAGGAACAAATGTGACATCCGAGGCACCGCCTCTCAATTTCTTAATCAGGATGGTCTTTGGCTCAGACATCCACAAGGCAAAGTGAACACGGGACCTCCACCCTGCAGGGCCTCCGAGAGGACCCACGCACAGCATTCCTGGAGAAGGCAGCAGCTCAGCGGAAATCCCTTAGTATTAATAACGGGGGTGTGTACATGATGTGCTTACAGAGATT
>NW_023215752.1:0-530 GCF_002007445.2 Ailuropoda melanoleuca
TTCATATTTTCTGCCCATTTTTTGATTTGATTATTTGTTTCACACGTATTGAGTTTGAGAAGTTCTTTGTAAATCTCAGATACCAGTCTTTTATCTGTAGTGTCATTTGCAAATATCTTCTCCCATTCCGTGGGCTGCCTCTTAGTTTTTTTGACTGTTTCCTTGGCTGTGCANTTAGTTTTTTTGACTGTTTCCTTGGCTGTGCAGAAGCTTTTTATCTTGATGAAGTCCCACAAGTTCATTTTTTTCTTTTGTTTCTCTTGCCTTTGGAGATGTGTCATGAAAAAAGTTGCTGTGGCCGATGACAAAGAGGTTACAGCCTATGTTCTCCTCTAGGATTTTGATGGATTCCTGTCTCACATCTAGGTCTTTCATCCATTTCGAGTTTATCTTTGTGTATGGTGTGAGACAGTGGTCAAGTTTCATTCTTTTGCATGCATGCAAAAAATGGGCAGAAGATATGAACAGACACTTTTCCAATGAAGACATACAAATGGCTAACAGACACATGAAAAAATGTTCAACATCAT
>NW_023215752.1:745-877 GCF_002007445.2 Ailuropoda melanoleuca
AATTGAGCTACCCTATGATCTAGCCATTGCACTACTGGGTATTTATCCCAAAGATACAGTCGTAGTGAAGAGAAGGGCCATATGCACCCCAATGTTCATAGCAGCATTACCCACAATAGCCAAATTGTGGAA
>NW_023215753.1:0-613 GCF_002007445.2 Ailuropoda melanoleuca
TATCTTTAATACATAAGGCAATTTGTGTGATCCTTTTAAATAAATGTATGACCATATTTGAATTTAGGACTAAAAAAATAAGCTAGATTTGGTAATGTGCAGGACAAATGGAAATCTGAGGTAAATCTTAACATTCATTTCCTTCCCAGAACTCTCATTGGAGAGCAATGCATGCTTTTTGTTGTACCAACAGGTTTTGACCACCAGCTTTCCTCAAACAAATTCTTAGGACTATAATATTGTGTGCCTAAAGGCAATGCAACTCTAAACAGTATTTCTTCCCAGTGCCTTATATTTTACTGACAGATTTCTGGAAAATAGGTTAAATATTTGAAACTTTATGCTTGTGTTAAAATTAAAAAATATGTTTATCACGGATTTCAGTGCAAAATTTGATGACTAAGAAAAAGTAAAAGACAAGACTTTAAAGAAATACTGCATTAATGGCTAAGCCCTTGACTTCCAGGGTTTGCATTTATTCTCATTTCCCATTAGGGGAATATCAGTAAAAATATCTAAGATGAACAGCAATAGAGTTCTAATCAGATCCAGATGATTAATACACAAAAATGAAGTATTTCTTGTGCCTTTATAGAGCCCTAAAATTGTGCTC
>NW_023215754.1:0-613 GCF_002007445.2 Ailuropoda melanoleuca
AAAAAAAAAAAAGAAAGAAAGAAACAGCCTCAGGGTGAAGATCAAATTGAGGGTTTGGCTATATGACCTTTTGCTAAAACCTCAGGAACATTCACAGTGGTACCTAGTAGACACTCTTCGTTAGACAAAAGGGCTTCCAGGAATCCTAAGGACATGGTCCCAAAGAGGCCTAATTTCAAAATCACTATGGACAAGTCTAAAGGGTGGGCCTGTCTGGAAAAGAATTGTGGAGATGACTTTTATCTCACGGAGTCGACTATGAATCTGACCTATAGAAAGCTATCGCAGTTTTTAGGGGACTTCTCCCAGCTCAGACTGAAAGAGGCTGAGATTGTCCAAATTCCAAGTAGCCCTCTAAGCCCCCAAGCCTCCATGGATAGGGAGGCTGAGGAAAATGCTCAGCTACAAACACAGGCCATTTTTATGGAAACTAGGATGCCTTCAGAAAGTAGAGCCAAGATCCCTGAGAGTGGAATGAAAAGCCTCAAAGAACAGTGAATTAGCAAGAGCTCCTCAAAGCAGGCCCTAATCAAGGAACATTCCCTATCCCCAGAGTAAGGGGATCTGGCAACACGTGCCTAGTTGGGTTTCAGAAGTGCTATGAACCAGGGGC
>NW_023215755.1:0-613 GCF_002007445.2 Ailuropoda melanoleuca
CCCCCCCAAAAAAAAGTCTTTCCAGAGCCTCTGGATCTAACATTTTGCATGGTGAACAGAAACACATCAACCATAACAGCAGTTCTATTGACTATTATCAGTGAAATGGAGCTCATCAAGAAAATGGTGGGCATCCATGGAAACTTTCTGCTGTATATTCATTCACTGATTCATCTAAAAGAAATTTTCAGAGCAGTGATAGGTAAATGAAAAGCTCTAGAAATATACAGATGACTCAGGTCTCATTATCCTGGAAGTTAGACAGGCAATTGAAGATTCACATTATGGAGTTGCATGTCTAACAGAACGTTATCTAAGTTTATCTAAGTTTAAAGGAATGACAGAATTCTCTTGGAGGAACTAGGCTTTGTATGGCTTTGTATGTATCACTTCCTGTTGTGAGCCTAGACTGAGGAGTTGCTCCAGGAATCTGGGACTTGGGGCTTTATCCAGGGATGTGAAGTTTTTGCAGCACACAAAGACTCCTGCTTCACTACACTCCCTTAGCCATGCACCCTGGCTAGGAGTGCTATCTGCCTGAAAGAAAGGAAGACTTAGAACCACACAACCCTGAGGTCTCTAAGTTGGCTACTCCCTCTAGGCAACTTTTTCT
>NW_023215756.1:0-613 GCF_002007445.2 Ailuropoda melanoleuca
CCCTCTCTCGCTGGCTGTCTCTATCTCTGTTAAATAAATAAATAAATAAATAAATAAATAAATAAATAAATCTTTAAAAAAATAAAAAAAATAAATTCTAGTTAGTTAACTTAGAGTGTGATATTAGCCTCAGGTGCAGAATGTGGTGATTTCTCACTTACATACAACACCCAGTGTTCATCAATACAAGGCACTTGTTAATCCCATTTCTTCTTCACACATCCCCAAACCACCTCCCCTCAAGTAACCTTCAGTTTGTCCTCTATAGTGAAGAGTCTGTTCTTGGCTTACATGTCTCTTCCTTTTTTAGCCTTATGATTAGTTTTGTTTCTTAAATTCTACATCTGAGTGAAATATTTTATTTAAACTTTCTAATTCTAGATTACTGTGTGAATTTAATCACATGTATTTGTCATCTGTCCCTCTTAAGAACCAAATATTATGCTGATAAGAAAAAATTATAAGTAAAAATAGAACAGATGTCAAAAGGTACAATGAGAGATAAAATAGTTCAGGACTGTTTGAATCAATGAATTTAGGTCAAAAATGGTAATTCACTTAATTGGAAAAACAAGGAAATAGCATCCTAAGATTCCAGTGGAGGTGTGAGGAG
>NW_023215757.1:0-613 GCF_002007445.2 Ailuropoda melanoleuca
CCCTGCTTGTGTTCCCTCTCTCTCTGGCTGTCTCTATCTCTGTCAAATAAATAAATAAAATCTTAAAAAAAGAAAAAGAGCTTAGGAAATTGTCCTGCAAGACAGACAGTGAATATTAGGGAAGAAGGAGGGGTGGTATCTGGAGCTTCCCCTTAATCTTTGCTGGTGGAAGCAAGGCAGTCTGAAGAAATTTGGATTTAGTCCCCATGTGTGGGCCACAGCTTGATCCCTGTTGAGAAAATCTGGGGAAGCTCCATGATATTCCAGTTACACAGAACTCTCTTGTCCCCAAAGATTGGGGGGTAGAGAATTGGGGAAAGGAGGGTCTTCATCCCAGTGTGTAGATGTCCTCTTGAGAATATTGTTGGTCTTATAATAGTAGTTTGAGAAGATAATAAAGTGGTTCCTGTTGAAAAATTTTTGTGACAACTGTCTATTTCTTACAGTTCTAAATCACTAACTCTCTGTAAAAGGAAACAGTTACTTCATTTGTGGTTACAGTAAGAAGAGGTATTTCTGCTGTGTTTTGGCCAAGAATTCCTGTAAACCAAGTAGGCACCTGATGACTTTTCTGTTCCTGCTTCTAGTCCTCTGTGAGACTCAAGGACACTAC
>NW_023215758.1:0-613 GCF_002007445.2 Ailuropoda melanoleuca
ATTGTAGCTGCTTCTATTTCCCAGTCATGCAGGAGCTGCCTCCTGTATTTGCTACCTCCGTGATACCTTTGCTCACTTTCTGCCTTTGCACTTCTTCAGTGCCTTATTGGTAATTCTCTACATAAAATTCTTTCTGTTGAAGTAACTGGGTTTTGCCTTATGGCCAAATACTGACTGATAACAAGGATTCAGCAGCAGGAGATTATGGAGTTCCCTCTCTTTCTTCTAGAGGAGAGCCATCACAGTTACTCAGAAACTTTGTGAATCTAAGTTTTATTTTTTCAACTGTTCAGGACAGACTGACGGATGTGTGTCAGGGGTCTACTCTGGGATCAGTCAACTTTGATAAATGCGAAAGGGTCAGGTACTTATAACATGTTTCACTGGGAGCTGGCCCCAGAGAAGGAGAAATTATGTGAAGGGCATCTACTATATAATTATGATTTGGGGGTAACTCAGCAGTCCTAAGGGACTCATTCCTTCTGAATCACAAAAGGAAGATAGCAGTATTCCCTGCAGATTTAGTATTAATTCTATTATGCCATATTCTGTTTTTAAAAATTGATAATATATATAAGAACATAATTAAACTTGCCATTAATAGGAAGAAATA
>NW_023215759.1:0-358 GCF_002007445.2 Ailuropoda melanoleuca
AGTAAGTTTTCCCAGTCCAGAATCTTCGTGCTTGCTCTGGGCAGAGTTCACGTCTCCAGTCTCTGGGGTACTGCACATCCTTCACCTGAACAGTAGGTTCTAAGGAGACAGTGACAGCAGAGTGACTGTAAAGACAGATTTGAATTCCAATCCTGTCACTCCATGTGACTACTCGGAGGGATTTTTGAAATTTAATATTTAAATTTTAAAACAGTGAAACAGTGAGAACTACGAGGTGTAATTGTGCGGGGGGGGCAAACTTTAATTCCTATTTTACTGAATTTTAATCTTTGTAAAATGCATTCATTTTAATTGATAATTGTTCTCAAACCAAGACGTGAACTCAGAAAACAACTTC
>NW_023215759.1:503-5282 GCF_002007445.2 Ailuropoda melanoleuca
TCCTAGTTCTTATGTTCCATAGATGAGAGAAATCATATGATAATTGTCTTTCTCTGCTTGACTTATTTCACTTAGCATTATCTCCTCCAGTGCCGTCCATGTTGCAGCAAATGTTGAGAATTCGTTCTTTCTGATAGCTGAGTAATATTCCATTGTATATATGGACCACAGCTTCTTAATCCAGTCATCTGTTGAAGGGCATCTCGGCTCCTTCCATGATTTGGCTATTGTGGACAATGCAGCTATGAACATTGGGGTGCATATGGCCCTTCTCTTTACTACGTCTGTATCTTTGGGGTAAACACCCAGTAGTGCAATGGCTGGGTCATAGGGTAGTTCAATTTTTAACTTTTTAAGGGACCTCCACACTGTTTTCCAGAGTGGCTGTACCAACTTGCATTCCCACCAACAATGTAGGAGGGATCCCCTTTCTCCACATCCTCTCCAACAATTGTTGTTTCTTGCCTTGTCTATCTTTGCCATTCTAACTGGCGTAAGGTGGTATCTCAGTGTGGTTTTGATTTGAATTTCCCTGATGGCTAATGATTTTGAACATTTTTTCATGTGTCTGTTAGCCATTTGTATGTCTTCATTGGAAAAGTGTCTGTTCATATCTTCTGCCCATTTTATGATTTGTTTATTTGTTTCTCGTGTATTGAGTTTGAGAAGTTCTTTGTAGATCTTGGATACCAGTCCTTTATCTGTGGTGTCCTTTGCAAATATATTCTCCCATTCCGTGGGCTGTCTCTTAGTTTTTTTGACTGTTTCCTTGGCTGTGCAGAAGCTCTTTATCCTGATAAAGTCCCATAAGTTCATTTTATCTTTTATTTCTCTTGCGAAGGCAGACTCTTAACGACTGAGCCACCCAGGTGCCCCTTTCCTGTCCATTTTTTAACCAAGAACCTTGGTTTCCCTGCCTTCCAATATTGCCTCAATGCCCCAATCCATTCTTCCCAAAGCCAGCAATCAGATCATACCCCTCATTGTATAAAATGCTCCAGGGCTTTTCTTGTCTGGAAAGGAAGGTTCACGTTCTTTAATGAGCTATCTTCTCCAGGATAGTACCACCTGTCTCTGGTCCTTCATTTTGCACATAATGATCTCATCAACCCACCTCTTATAGTTCTCCGAACACCCCGTGAAGCTTCTCATATGAGCTCTGTGTCTGTGTCCAGGTTGACCTTAAGCCCATAATGTCCTTATCCAACCCTCTACACGGTGGGTGATTCCCGCTCACCTCGTAAGGCTCAATTAAGTGTCACCTCCTCCAGGAAGCCTTCCTGGAAACTCTCCTCCATCCACCCAGTCAGAATTAGGTCCGCCCCTTCTCTATTCCCAAAGACCCTTCCATCACTCTCTGTATGTTGTCAAATTGTAATTATGTGCATGTGGATCCATTAACCTTATCAGACTGTGGAATTTCTAAGGTCAGAGACCCTATCTTATTCATCTTTATCTTGGTGCCTAGGACAGTGTCTGCACAAATTGGCATTTAATGAGTACTTGTTGAATGAATTCATTAAGTAATTGAATGTACAAATGACAAAATAGGCTTTTCAATTTAAATATATATTTCTAGAAAGGGTTAGAAGTAAAATTTCACTTTATTATACATTCAAAGAACTGCTTTTATGCAAAAACAAAGTCATGAGCATGAGATCACCTGGTCATTCTGGGAAAAATTTGCCCGACAGCCAGTTCAGCCCCTCCTTGCCAGGCTTTCTCAAGTTCCATGAAGGGACTCATTGTCCCAGTTTGTGCACGGAGGATGTCATCCTCTGGGGTTGCTTACCTAGCGCTTCTCAGGGGCACTGAAATAACTTATTATCACCCGGTCCAGTCGCACCTCGGGTCAGAGCAGGGATAGACACACAAGGAGCTGAGACAGGTCACGCTTGTTTTAGAATGTGCTGAAATCTTAGTTGTGATGTGTAAGCTTCTAGGGGCATCTCCTTGGTTCCCTGAAGTTAGATCTGGAGAAAGCTTTCTTGACCTGCCTGCATCCCAGGTCTCCCTTCGGTCCCATTAGCCGCTCATCCACCAACCATACATTTACTTAACTCTGATGGGCAAGAACATATACTTTGGTAAAGCTTCCCAGTTACTTCCCAGTTACGTCCTCAGCCTCACGCTGCTAAACACAACCCCCTTGGACCGCTATCAGACTGTCCCCCAACTCACGGAGTGCTAGGGTCAGAGAAGTGGCAGCAAGGCTCTTCTGGGATTGGACACCTCACTTTGCCTCTCAGCACACACAGTTCAGCCCCAGCGTTTCTGTAGTGATTCCCTAACATAATCATAAGAAGTAAGAAGAAGTAACATTGTGGGTCATTGGAAAGGACATAATCAGATGCAAAAAAAAGTAAAGTAGAGAAAGAATTCCAGGGAAATGAGTACAGGCTGGTCTTCTGAGATCGCACAACCCAAAATACGGTTCTTCCTGGCCAGGAATGGATATGCAAAGAATATGTATGCCTTTGTTGTCACCAAGCCTGCAACCGTGTGGTAAGGGCACACTCTTCACATTCAGTGAAGCTCCCCAAAGGCAGAGGAAAGAAAATAGCAGAATAATGATAGCAACTTCCACCTGTACTCCTTTCATAAAATTGGAATTGGAAGGAGAGTTTGCAAACGTGGTAATAGAACAAACCTACTGGGGGCAGGCATTGCCCTCCTAACACTCCAAGTGTCTCTAAATGTCCCCAAAGTCAGCGAGCAAGATGGCCCAGGAATGTCTCAGGCCTCTGGTAAAAACAAAACAAAACAAAAACCAAACAGAATCCATGAAAGAAAGACATTTTTGTTTGGTAGTCACTCATTTACTTGACAGATATTTATTGAGTTCCCTCTGGATGCCAAGCACCTGGCTAGATCACAAACTACAAGACTATGTCCCTTTTGTTTGCTGCTATGTTCCCAACACTTAGTATAGTAGCCGGCATAGAGTAGGTGCCGACAGAATGTCCGAATAAATTCACATGAAGATCGATCGCCGGCGTGACGGCACAAGGAGCTCGGCAGACCTGTTTCCCAGTGAAATTGGTGAAAATTATTTTTTATTTTATTTTATTTATTTTATTTCTTTAAAAGATGTTATTTATTTATTTGACAGAGATAGAGACAGCCAGCGAGAGAGGGAACACAAGCAGCGGGAGTGGGAGAGGAAGAAGCAGGCTCATAGCAGAGGAGCCTGATGAGGGGCTCGATCCCATAACACTGGGATCATGCCCTGAGCCGAAGGCAGACGCTTAACGACTGCACGA
Organism: Ailuropoda melanoleuca; assembly: GCF_002007445.2. Lineage (NCBI taxonomy): Eukaryota > Metazoa > Chordata > Mammalia > Carnivora > Ursidae > Ailuropoda > Ailuropoda melanoleuca. The sequence continues at coordinate 3,767 of NW_023215759.1, forward strand.
CCCAGGCACCTCTATTTTATTTATTTTATTTTTTAAAAAGATGTTTTTTATTTATTTGACAGAGAGAGAGCATGAACGGGGTGGGGGGAGGAGTAAGGGGAGAGGGAGAAGCAGGCTCTCCACTGAGCAGGGAGCTGGATGGGGGGACTTGAGCCCAGGGCCCCGGGATCACAACCTAAGCTGAAGGCAGATGCCCAACCAACTGATCCACCCAGGTGCCCGGTGAAAATTATTTTTTTTAAAACAGTCATTTAAAGCCCTAGTCCCAAGGACGTACAGTAAATGAAGAAACATCTATGCCAGAAAATTTATGAGAATTCAGTTAAAAAAGGGAGTCTGTGGTATTTGCGCTGGGACCACTCCCTTCTCATCCATCCCCAGTTGGGCAAGGCAGAGACACCACTCTGGACTGGTGGAGCCAAGGACACAGGGCTTCCTCTCTCCCAGCTCCCAGTTGGAGGGCTTTCTTCCTTGGAGGAGCCAGACATCAGCATTCTGCCTCAACTCCCCAGTGCTGAGGCCAAGTAGTGAGCGAGTATAGTAGGGAGGTGGGGGTTCCCTTGAACCCCCACTGGTGGAAGGTAGGTTTTACCTTGGGTGTAATACTGCTAAGAATTCTGGGGCCTCTACCACTCCTGGGCAGGCTTGTAAGGCAATGAGTGGTTCCATGCTAGGAGAGGTAAGAAGATTTCAGACTACGGCTCTCCCCCCTTCATCATGGGCTCGACTCCTAAAGTAGGGGTGTCACTCAGAGAGAAGGGTGTCATGGTCTCCACTCCCAGCTCCAGAGCCCTGGCTCAGAAATTCTGATGGGGAGAGCTATAAACAGCTATAAAACAGATAGCTTCTGATCTTCCTAAAGGAATCCGTTTCATTTGCAACAGACAGGTAGAGAGAGATTCAAGCCNGACCACTCCCTTCTCATCCATCCCCAGTTGGGCAAGACAAAGACACCACTCCGGACTGGTGGAGCCAAGGACACAGGGCTTCCTCTCTCCCAGCTCCCAGTTGGAGGGCTTTCTTCCTTGGAGGAGCCAGACATCAGCATTCTGCCTCAACTCCCCAGTGCTGAGGCCAAGTAGTGAGCGAGTATAGTAGGGAGGTGGGGGCTCCCTTGAACCCCCACTGGTGGAAGGTAGGTTTTACCTTGGGTGTAGTACTGCTAAGAATTCTGGGGCCTCTACCACTCCTGGGCAGGCTTGTAAGGCAATGAGTGGTTCCATGCTAGGAGAGGTAAGAAGATTTCAGACTACGGCTCTCCCCCCTTCATCATGGGCTCGACTCCTAAAGTAGGGGTGTCACTCAGAGAGAAGGGTGTCATGGTCTCCACTCCCAGCTCCAGAGCCCTGGCTCAGAAATTCTGATGGGGAGAGCTATAAACAGCTATAAAACAGATAGCTTCTGATCTTCCTAAAGGAATNCAAAGGAATCCGTTTCATTTGCAACAGACAGGTAGAGAGAGATTCAAGCCAAGGGCGCTCTCGATAACAGCGGATATGGTGATGGGGGGGAATTG
>NW_023215760.1:0-613 GCF_002007445.2 Ailuropoda melanoleuca
AAATAAGAAAGGAGAGTTTGATTTACAGAAAAATGTTAAATTGTATTCTCTGTGGCAATAATCATGAAGGCTGAGACTGAGCTCGGTTTGGAGGGCCGGTCCCCTCTGTTGTAGCAGAACGCCCACCTCTGCTCCAGGACAGTCCTCAAAGCCCCCGTGTCTTGTGTGTGTGTCTTGCAGACCCCGTGCACGGCCCGCAGAATGTGGAGATTGTAGACATCCGCGCGCGGCAGCTGACCCTGCAGTGGGAACCGTTCGGCTACGCGGTGACCCGCTGCCACAGCTTCAACCTGACGGTGCAGTACCAGTACGTGTTCAACCAGCAGCAGTACGAGGCCGAGGAGGTCATCCAGACCTCTTCCCACTACACCCTGCGGGGCCTGCGCCCCTTCATGACCATCCGGCTGCGGCTGCTGCTGTCCAACCCCGAGGGCCGGATGGAGAGCGAGGAGCTGGTGGTGCAAACAGAGGAGGACGGTGAGTGGGGCAGGGAGGGGGGTGCTTCCTTGGGAATGGGCAGTGCTGAACCTGTCACAGGGCCACGCCCATCGGGGATGCGGTTTTCTTCCTTCCTGCATCTTTAATTTCCTCCTCTAGAGCTCCCTCTTTGCCA
>NW_023215761.1:0-613 GCF_002007445.2 Ailuropoda melanoleuca
CTTCCTAATCAGACTCCACTCAAGCTTCACATCATTTCATGTGATTGTCTTTTTTTGACTCTCAAATCTAGAATAGTTCCCCCAGCAACCCTGGGTTGTTTTTTTGTTTGTTTGTTTTTGACATACCTTTATGTTGTTTGCTTGCTTATTTCAAAGACTTTGTTTAGTTTTAGAGAGAGAGACTGCATGAGCAGGGGGAGGGGCAGAGGGAGAAGCAGACTCCCCACTGAGCAGGGAACCTGATCTGGGGCTGGATCCCAGGATCCCAGGATCCCAGGACGCCAGGATCATGACCTTAGCCCAAGGCAGACGCTTAACCGACTGAGCCACCCAGGTGCCCCTGACATACCTTTTTGAAGAGTCCAATCCAATCATTTTGTAGAATGTCCTACATTTAGAATTTAGCCAATTACTTTACTGATGGTGTCATTAAACTTGTTCCTCTATCCCTCATATTTCCTATAAATTGAAAATTAGATTTAAAATTTGCTTTAGACTCCAGTTAAACAGTTTGGACAAGAACAATTCATTGGGATGCACACATCAAGAACCTCGTGGTGCCGGGCTGCCCACTACTGGTGCTGGGAATTTTGATGACAGGCATGGATACCAC
>NW_023215762.1:0-613 GCF_002007445.2 Ailuropoda melanoleuca
TCCAATTGGATCGGAGGGTCGCGCGTCAGAGGGGGCGGCTCCCTGCCGTAGACCGGCCCCCCTTAGAACGCGGGAATGTGATGGCGCGAAAGTGCCAAGTGCTGTCCTAGTGTGGCGCTCTGGAGTGCTGCTGGGTGTGAATATTTTGTTTCTTTGCTGACGTCAGAATTGGAGGTGACCAAATTCAGACGCCGAATGAAGGAGGCAAAGCGTGGGCGAAGTCGAAGGCGGGGCCTAGCTCGCGGCCGCTGCTCTACCTGGGACGAGCTGCACCGTTTGCTGCACCGAGCGGGTGAGCGTCCCGGCCCGAGTACCCGGCGTCGGTGTTCGAACCCCTGACCACGGAGATGCAGGAGTTAGCCCGCAGTGCGGCCAGGGGCGCGGGGCAGCATCCTGCTGCTGCTCTGGAGACGGTGTCGTGTGACCCGGTCGCAGCCGGGAGATGAGCCCTAGCTTTCTAGTAAAGGCCCTTTTCTGAGCTGCCCGTGGGGTTGTAGGAGAGAAATGAGTGGAATAAATTCGGCGTTCTAATAAATTCGGCGAAAATGGCGTGGGCGAGAGGGCTGTGTAGTCGCGGGTCCTACCCAGTGATTCCCCGCTGCGGCCTGAAAAC
>NW_023215763.1:0-613 GCF_002007445.2 Ailuropoda melanoleuca
CGGGGATCTTGCCCCTGGACTTCCAGCCTCCAGGGGATGTATCTCTGCCATTCAAGCTGCTGGGTCAGAGGCGGCTGGAGCCCATTCACTCGGCCCTGGGACCTTGGGGCCATCTCAGAATGACGTAGCCCTCATCCGAGTGGTCATCCGCAAGCTTTATTTCCTTAACTGCACAGCCGAATTTTCCAGGGGAAACCTCATATGTGAATTTTCCAGGGGATACTTCCTCTATATATGTTTCAGGAAAGCAGGGTTGTTCTGGGGGTTGGATGCCGTGGGAGGGGCTGCCTGGTTCCTCTGTCTGGCGTCCTTATTCTCACCTGACCTCTGGCAGCCCCCGGGGCACTTTTCTTGGGGAACACTTAAAACACCACTGCATGGGAGGGTTATACCCATTTTGCAGAAGAACCATCAGTCTGGGACTGGCAGGAGCAAGCCCTGCAGAAAAACGTGAAATCTGTAACTTCCTTCCCTCTGGGTGCGACTCCTGGGCGTCATGGCTGCAGAGAATCAGTCCCTTCCAGAGCCAGGAGTTGCAGTCTAGAATGGAGCACTTCATTTGCAGGCAGATGCCAGGGTTCAAGTCCTTCCTCATCACTCACCGGCTGAGAGC
>NW_023215764.1:0-1946 GCF_002007445.2 Ailuropoda melanoleuca
ACCATCCTGCTCAGGAATGATTCGATAAACCAGGAAATCAAAAATCAATTTAAACAATTTACGGAGACCAATGAGAATGAAAACACAACGGTTCAAAACCTATGGGATACTGCAAAGGCAGTCCTAAGGGGAAACTACATAGCCATCCAAGCCTCACTCAAAAGAACAGAAAAATCTAAAATGCAGTTTTTATATTCTCACCTCAAGAAGCTGGAACAGCAACGGAGAGACAGGCCTAATCCACGCACAAGGAAGCAGTTCACCAAGATTAGAGCAGAAATCAATGAATTAGGAACCAGGAGTACAGTAGAGCAGACCAACAGAACTAGAAGCTGGTTCTTTGAGAGAATCAATAAAATTGACAGACCGCTGGCAAGACTTATCCAAAAGAATAGAGAAAAGACCCAAATTAATAAAATTATGAATGAAAAAGGAGAGGTCACAACCAACACCAATGAAATTGGAAGGATTATTAGAAACTTTTATCAACCACTTTATGCCAATAAATTAAGCAATCTGGAAGAGATGGAGGCCTTCCTGGAAACCTATAAACTACCAAGACTGAAACAGGAAGAAATTGATTTTTTAAACAGGCCAATTAATTATGAAGACATGGAGTCAGTGATAAACAACCTTCCAAAAAACAAAATTCCAGGCCTGGATGGTTTTCCCGGGGAATTCTACCAAACATTCAAAGAAGAAATAATACCTATTCTCCTAAAGCTATTTAAAAAAACAGAAACAGAAGGAAAACTACCAAACTCATTCTATGAGGCCAATATTACCTTGATCCCCAAACCAGGCAAAGACCCCCTCAAAAAGGAGAATTACAGACCGATTTCTCTAATGAATATGGATGCCAAAATCCTCAACAAGATCCTTGCTAATAGAATCCAACAGTACATTAAAAGGATTATCCATCATGACCAAGTGGGATTCATACCTGGGATGCAAGCATGGTTCAACACTCGCAAATCAATCAATGTGATACATCATATCAACAAGAAAAGACTCAAGAACCATATGATCCTCTCAATTGATGCAGAAAAAGCATTTGACAAAATACAGCATCCTTTCCTGATTAAAACCCTTCAGAGTGTAGGAATAGAGGGTACATTTCTCAATCTCATAAAAGCCATCTATGAAAAGCCTACTGCAAGCATTATTCTCAATGGGGAAAAGCTGGAAGCCTTTCCCTTAAGATCAGGAACACGACAAGGATGCCCACTCTCGCCACTATTATTCAACATAGTACTAGAAGTCCTTGCAACAGCAATCAGAAGACAAAAAGGGATCAAAGGTATCCAAATCGGCAAAGAAGAAGTCAAACTGTCTCTCTTTACAGATGACATGATACTCTATATGGAAAACCGAAGAGAATCCACTCCCAAACTATTAGAAGTTATAGAGCAATTCAGTAATGTGGCGGGATACAAAATCAATGCCCAGAAATCAGTTGCATTTCTATACACGAATAACGAGACTGAAGAAAGAGAAATTAGGGAATCCATCCCATTTACAATAACACCAAAAACCATACGTTACCTTGGAATTAACTTAACCAGAGACGTAAAGGACCTATATCCTAGAAACTATAGATCACTTTTGAAAGATATTGAGGAAGACATAAAAAGATGGAAAAATATTCCATGCTCATGGATTGGAAGAATTAACATAGTTAAAATGTCCATACTACCCAGAGCAATCTACACTTTCAATGCTATCCCGATCAAAATACCGAGGACATTTTTCAAAGAACTGGAACAAATAGTCCTTAAATTTGTATGGAANGAACAAACAGTCCTTAAATTTGTATGGAACCAGAAAAGGCCCCGAATAGCCACAGAACTGCTGAAAAGGAAAAAAAAAAAAAAAAAAGCTGGGGGCATCACAATGCCAGATTTCGAGCTGTATTACAAAGCTGTGATCACAAAGACAGCATGGTA
>NW_023215765.1:0-613 GCF_002007445.2 Ailuropoda melanoleuca
ATGAATTAACTTACTTCAAGGAAGTGACTTTTGTGCATTCTTTAACATCTTCTCAAGGAAGATCCTTTGGTTTCCTTAAAAAAGGAAAGAAAAGCATAGTCATGATTCCTCATGTTAATATGTAGGTATAATGATTAACTAATTGAAAACAACTTACCCATTCATCTTCTCCCTTCTATAAGAGGAAGTGTCACATAGCAAATGACCCTAAGTCTTGAAAACTTATATCCTAATATCACTGATTTGATTTTAGGAAATTAAATTTTAGGGGTACTAGTCTGTGCTCTATTTTGCTAACAGAGATATTTATTAACTCCAGCTATCCACATTAGCTCCAGAATTACAAGCCTTATTGGGAAGAGTTCTCATTACTATAGTCTAATCTTAATCATAAGTCATTTAAAAAATAAAAAGGAATATGTGCATCTGAAATATACTATGTTGTGTGGAATCTTTGTCTTAATACTAATCAGTGTTTTAGCATTAACTAAGAGCTACTACTCTGTCCAATTATTTGGCTTACTCTTTGACTTAACCTTCTAGCTGAGACTAAAAGCTGTACCCAAGGCTGTAGAGCAGTGGTTCTTCAACGCCTGGATCAGAATCATGTGCA
>NW_023215766.1:0-613 GCF_002007445.2 Ailuropoda melanoleuca
TGTTGTTAGAAACAGTTTATTGTGAAACTCCTGTATACATTGTTGTACAGTTTTGCAGATCTCTTTATACTCAAATGAATTTGCAGCAGTATCTGAGCACATCTGGCAAGACTTTGCTTAGATGATTCCAATCTTGTTGGCCACATCGAGTGCATCGTAGTCTGGAGCAAGGCGGACGTAAGCCTTTTTTTCCCCGTCAGGCCTGATCAAGGTGTTGACCTTGGCCACGTCGATATCATACAGCTTCTTGACCGCCTGCTTGATCTGGTGCTTGTTGGCTTTCACGTCCACAATGAACACGAGGGTATTGTTATCCTCAATCTTCTTCATGGCTGACTCCGTGGTCAGAGGGAACTTAATGATGGCATAGTGGTCTAACTTGTTCCTCCTGGGTGCACTTTTGCGGGGGTACTTGGGCTGCCGCCGTAACCGCAAGGTCTTCGGCCTCCGGAAGGTGGGGGACGTCCGGATTTTCTTCTTCTTGTGACTGTGGACGCCTTTCAGCACTGCCTTCTTAGCTTTAAGCGCTTTGGATTTTGCCTCCGTCTTAGCTGGGACAGCCTCCTTCTTCGCTTTCGGCGCCATCTTGGCCTCCGTCTTAGCTGGGACAGCC
>NW_023215767.1:0-613 GCF_002007445.2 Ailuropoda melanoleuca
TTTGTTTTGTTTTTGTTTTTCAGGGGTTTGTTTTTATCATGAAATGCCACTGAATTATTTTTCTATGGTTACCAACTTTAGTCAGTTAAGTAACTTGTATTTCTCCACCTTCTATATCCCCTTTTCTTTATGGATCTTTTAACATGGTGGCTTTCTGCATTATATTATTAATTGTGAAATTACAGAGAGATTACTCTAAAAAATCTTTATAGCATTTTGTATATCCAAGTAATTTTTCCAAGTAATTGCTTGTTAAGTGTTCACTTATTTACTTGTTAATATAATTTCAACTAAATCAAGGCATAAGAATACCATTTGCTACCAAGAGTCAGCATTGTGCTTGATGCATTTATTGTAAGAGTTCTTGGCTAATTGTTTAATATTGTGAAGAGTGATTCAATGTTTGGTTGGCCTATAAAAGTTAATGGAAGCTCCAAACATTTTTAATATTATTAGGAAATAATGGAAATCAGGAAAAGCATTCCTCAGGCTTTACGATTATGAAATATCCTATGACAGAAGTTTTATAGTTAAGACATTTTTGTCTGAAAACAATAAGTTGGTTTAGCTGGCCATGAAAAACCTTCCATCTCTATTTTTAGTTAAAAAAAAA
>NW_023215768.1:0-613 GCF_002007445.2 Ailuropoda melanoleuca
TACTTGTGCTGCCTGGCTGTGGAGCCTTGGGGACTCAGCCCGGGGTTCACCTCCATCAGCAGAGTCTCTGAGGGGCCCTCATCTCCATCCTCACAGTAACGTGCGCTCAGCTTGATGACAGTGCCAATCACCCTATTTGCTTACTGGTCGCTACTCACTAGTCTGAGACTGCTCCAAGGTCAGTGCACCACCAGCTCTGTCATCCCAACTGGCACATAGGAGGCATTCGGTACCTACTGAATGAATTAGTTAATGAGAAAGAGTCCAACCTAGTCAAAATATGTCGTGTTACCGGTCCTACATCTCAGCGTGAGACAGACAGTTTTTTGTTTCTGTTCATGCTGAGCTCGTGGCAGCAGACAGAAATTTCCAGATCCCACATCATCCCAACTCTCCAAACCAAACGCCACCATAGGGAAAGGAAAAGGAGAGATGGATGCAACCAAAATAAGAAGAGGTGGGGGCATATTTAATTAAAAATGTTTTCACTTTGGGGCGCCTGGGTGGCACAGCGGTTGGGCGTCTGCCTTAGGCTCAGGGCATGATCCCAGCATTGTGGGATCAAGCCCCACATCAGGCTCCTCCGCTATGAGCCTGCTTCTTCCTCTCCCAC
>NW_023215769.1:0-613 GCF_002007445.2 Ailuropoda melanoleuca
ACTTCACTTCTCCTTTGGCATTTGTAAACCAAAAAGAACTTCTCTACTGCTTTTTCTAATCTCATCGCTCCCCACCAAAGCCAGGGAAATCATTTTAATTTGCTGTCACGTTATTTTGGTTTGGTAAAATTAACAAATGTCCTGTGTGTCTAATCTGAAATATGCCACATACTAGTTATATGATCTTGGACAAACTTCTTTATCTATTAGACATTATATTCTTTAACTCTGAAATACTGTGTTTGATCACTAGATGCTGTCCAAATCCACCTCCATCAATGGGTTTCTATGATGCCGTGAGTTCATTCATATTTTTCATTCCTTTATAGCATGTACTATAATTTGTAATTATTATGCATCCTTTTGCAGTTGGCTTTTAAAATCTTGATTTCTCCCCAGTAGACTATAAGCCCCATGAGGTCGGGGACTATTTCTGCCCATCTTACCACAGCACATGCAGTGCTTAGTAGAGTTCCTCATACATAGAATGAATTGTGTAGTTATTTGTTTTCTTATAAATGTTATATGGGCCTTTTGGCTTCAATAAAACATTATTTAAGTTAATAGCTTTGAGCAGCTATTATCTTATATTTGTCTATGTTAAATGTCATCA
>NW_023215770.1:0-1253 GCF_002007445.2 Ailuropoda melanoleuca
AGAGTTATCAGAAAGAAAAGAGAAAGGACCCAAATAAATAAAATCACCAATGAGAGAGGAGAAATAACAACTAACACCACAGGAATGCAAAGAGTTCTAAGAGCATATTATGAAAAACTATATGCCAACAAATTGGACAATCTAGAAGAAATGGATAAATTCCTAGAAACATAAATTACCAAAACTGAAAGAGGAAGAAAGAAAATTTGAAGACTGATAACCAGCATAGAAATTGAATCGTAATCACAAAACTCCGCCCCCCCCCGCCAAAAAAAAAACCAAGTCCAGGACCAGATGGCTTCAGAGGCAAATTCTACCAAGTATTTCAAGGAAGAGTTAGTACCTATTCTTCTCAAACTGTTACAAAAAACAGAAAAGGAAGGAAAACTTCCGAATTCATTCTATGAGGCCAGTATTACCCTGATACCAAAACCAGATAAAGACACTGCAAAGAGAACTACAGGCCACTATCTCTTATGAACATAGATGCAAAAATCCTCAACAAAATACTAGCACACTGAATTTTTTATTTATTTTATTTTATTTTTTATTACTATGTTCGTCACCATATAGTACATCATTACCTATTGATATAGGGTTCCCTGATTCATTGTTTGCGTATAATACCCAGTACTGCATGTAATATGTGCCCTTCTTAATACCCTTCACCAGGCTAGCCCATCCCCTCCTCTCCCTCTCCCTAAAATCCTCAGTTTGTTTCCCGTAGTCCATAGTCTCTCATCGTTCATCTCCCTCACTGCTATCCCCCTCTTTCGTTTTTCCCTTCCTTCTCCTACCGAACTCCCTGCTATTCCTTGTGTTCCACAAATGAGTGAAACCATATGATAATTGTCTTTCTCTGCTTATTTCACTCAGCATAATCTCCTCCAGTCCCAACCATGTTGATGCAAATGTTGGGTGATCATTCTTTCTGATGGCCGAGTAATAGTCCATTGTATATATGGACTACATCTTCTTTATCCATTCATCTGTTGGAGGGCATCTTGGCTCCTTCCACAGTTTGGCTGTTGTGGACATTGCTGCTATGAACATTTGGGTGCATATGGCCCTTCTTTTCACTACATCTGTTATCTTTGGGGGAAATACCTAATAGTGCAATTGCCAGGTCGTAGGGTAGCTATTTTCAACATCTTGAGGAACCTCCATACTGCAAAACCATATTCTTTAAAACATTGTTGATCTGTTTATGTCAGTCAGATTTTTTAAAGTTGTATTATAATGGAGCTTTAATT
>NW_023215771.1:0-613 GCF_002007445.2 Ailuropoda melanoleuca
TTTTAATGTACTGTTGGATTCTATCAGCTAGTATCTTGGTGAGAATTTTGGCATCCATGTTCATCAGGGTTATTGGTCTGTAATTCTCCTTTTTGGTGAGGTCTTTTCCTGGTTTTGGGATCAAGGTAATACTGGCCTCATGGAAACAGTTTGAAAGTTTTCCTTTCATTTCTATTTTTGAAACGGCTTCAGAAGAATAGGTATTAATTCTTCTTTAAATGTTTGGTAGAATTCCCCTTAGAAGCCATCTGGCCCTGTGGACTCTTGTTTGTTGGATTTTTTATTACTGCTTCAATTTCCTTGTGGGTTATGTGTCTGTTCAGGTTTTCTATTTCCTCCTCTTTCAGTTTTGGTAGGTTTTTTTTTTTTAAGATTTTATTCATTTGACAGTGAAAGAGAGAGCACAAACAAGGGGGGGGCAGAGGGAGAGGAAGAAGCAGGCTCCCCAGTGAGCAGGGAGCCCGATGCAGGGCTTGATCTTAGGACCCTGGGATCATGACCTGAGCCAAAGGCAGATGCTTAACTGACTAAGCCACCCAACCGCCCCAGTTTTGGTAGCTTATACGTCTCTACAAATGCATCCATTTCTTCCAGATCACCTAATTTATTGGCA
>NW_023215772.1:0-613 GCF_002007445.2 Ailuropoda melanoleuca
TGAAACTCTCCTGGGCTTGGCTTCCCAACAAAGGCTCTTTCCCTGCCATGATGCTTAGAGCTCCGGACAGGATGATATATAGGGCAGACCTGGCAAAATGACTATGTTACATTGTAAACAACAGACGAGTCAGATATTTGTCAAAGCGAATGAATTCTAATGTGAGGTGAGAGAGGAGAGCTCTTCCTGCCTGTTACCTTCCTACTACCCTTGAGTGAACAAAGTAATTATTGGTGGAGGCAAAATCATGGCGCCTGGATAACTCATTAGCTCTTATTTGTTTAAGGTCTGATGGTGTATGACAAAAGGATTTGTTCCAGATGTCAAAACAGCACAATAGGGTTTAACAGCCTGTGCATTAGGAAGGGGAAGAAATCGCGGGAGGTCACTGAGGCAGAGAGAGGCTGGTGGGAGCTGGGTCAACATGGCAGAAAGCCCCCACCTGTCCTCTGGGGAAGTCACGGCTCTCTGTTCCACTTCATCCATAAATTCTTTGCCTCCAATTCTGAACGTTAATGACTCTTCCAGTCCCTGAACTTAAGCTATTTGAAAGGATTATTGAGATAAATTCCTTTTGGGGTTTGGTGCAGGAAAAACATTGGATCTGAAAAAA
>NW_023215773.1:0-613 GCF_002007445.2 Ailuropoda melanoleuca
TTTTCTTTTCTTTTCTTTTCTTTTCTTTTTTTTCTTTTCTTTCTTTCATAACACTAACAGAGAATTCCACAGAAATTGCATTTCATAAACCAAATTAAGTACATCAGTGTTGTGCTGTGTTTGGGTTTCCTAACATCCCTTGCATGTGGCATTGTCCCATGTTCCCATTTTTTACTCAGTTGGAGACGCACTGGTCTGCTCTTTGCGCCCTGGAATGAGGAAGGAGGAGTGGGAGGGAGATAAGTGGTATCCCATTCTCTCCCACTCCCTGACTCTGGCCAGCCAGTAAGCCCAGCCGTCTCCCCACACACATATTCTTGGTCTGGCTCTGAATGCCCCACATTCTCAAGGCCAGAATGTCATGCATTTGCGTCCTGTCTGTTGCATAAGAGAGCAACCACAGCCTCAGGCCCTGGAGGAGAAGCTTCTGACTCTCCTTGGTCACCCCCAGGAGACTCATCTTCTAAAACGAAGGGCAGCGGCATGCCAGACTCATATCAGGGGTGGCCGTGACTTCCAAAACCAATGCTTAGAAAATGCTAAACCAGGTACCAACAATCTGTTTTGTGGTTTGAGCCAGGGTGCCACGAGATGCCTAGTGAGCCCCAGCTTC
>NW_023215774.1:0-613 GCF_002007445.2 Ailuropoda melanoleuca
TTTGCTGGGCTATGACTGATGTGTCTAATGCTGGGCTTGATCCTGAGAAGGATACAAAATCAAAGTTTTGGACACCCAAACCTGTAAGCCCCCTGGGGGTGAGGCTGGCTTCATTACTGCCTCTGACACATACACCCAGTGCCCTGGACCTGGTGGGAGCTCAAGTATCTATGAAAAGAACAAATATTTCCTAACATAATGGACCTTATAGGTTCCTTTTGTTTTCTACTCTGCTGGGCACAGACATTTCTAGCAGAAGGGGCTGGGAAGGAGAAGGGGAGCACAGGTAGCTTAGCTTAGAGAAGGATCCGAGGCTCACTGGAATTCAGAAGGTTGGCATCTGATGTGGATTTCTATGGCCAGCCTTCCACTGCTCTTGGGTCATCTGCTGCCTGCCCTCCAAACCTGCGCTCACACCAGAAGGTCAAGCAGCCCCGTGGGCCGTCACATGCTGAGCAAGGGAGTGTGTCGCCAACAGAAATTGAATACGGAGTCTCTTTTGGAGAGGTTATATGAGATGTACAGTTTTTAAGATGGGAACTAGTGGATTAAGCATTCACAAGTGATTGAAACAAAGACTTTTTTTCTTGTTATTTTGCAATTCCAATTTTAA
>NW_023215775.1:0-613 GCF_002007445.2 Ailuropoda melanoleuca
TCCATAGCACCAATAAATCCCCCTCCTACCTTTTAAAATCAATCCATCTAAATGATGGAGTTGATTAAAATAAGATCTTTCCTAGAACTCTTAAATCTTGAACCAAATTTTGAGGACTGCATAGAATAACAACTTCTGAAATATTACTCACAACCATCCCATATGGTGGGTCCTAATGAAAAGACTGAAATAACCTGCCCAGCAGGGCACTCTCAGTGAATGGCAAGAAAGAGGCTATGGAACCCTGGCAACCAATTCCAAAGTTCCTGTTCTAACCCGCTGCTGAGCTTCAGCAGAGGGAGAGAAACATACTCCTTTCTGAGCAGGGAGCCCAATGTGGGCTGGATCCCAGGACCCTGGGATCATGACCTGAGCCAAAGGCCAACACTTAACTGACTGAGCCACCCAGGTGCCCCAATCCACTGAGTTCTTTGAAAGATGCTCTTCTTGACTTTAAAGCACTGGGCTTGGTCTAGATGCCCTGCTATGTTTTACACGCACACATGCTCATATGTGTGTATTATGTATGTTTGTAGGTATGTATGTATTCCAAATATGTGCCATTCATTGAGGCTATTCAGTATGGATATATTCTCCAAGGGAGTAACTTTCC
>NW_023215776.1:0-876 GCF_002007445.2 Ailuropoda melanoleuca
AAATAAAGAAATAAAACAAAGTTATAGCAAAATTAAAGATAAGACTTGTGCTTTGAAAATTAAACATTGTAGCTATTAAAGTATGATGGCGATGGTATGATATAAATATATATTGTAATTAATTTTATATGAAATGCATAAAATAAGTGCAGACAGGAGAATAATTTGAATTGATGCATATTTCTAATATCAGGAGCTTCTCTGCATCCTAAAATGTGTGCCACGTTCAAGAATTGCAAAACACTCTTCAAGGTTATGCCGTGGTTTTGGAATGTGTACGGTGCCCTCTGCAGCTTCAGCAGAAATAAACACAGTTTGGGGGGAAAAACAGTAATTTAAACATCAACATGGAAGTATGTGCAATTAACATGCCTCAAAATTTCACTTTACCTTCTACAACTGAATGAAAATATTTATGTGAAGGTCACATTTTAAGCAGAATGCACCACAGTATGTACAGGAGGTATTTTTGTAAACAGATACACAATATAGGGAAAGAAATATATGTGCACAACCATAGATTAATTTGCGGATCACACTCTAGGAAATGGCAAAACTGCCTTCGGGATGACAACGGCACCCTGGGGATCAGATGTGTCAAGAAGGGTATTTTCACTGTGATTCTTCATGTAGTGCTTAAGTGTTTTCATCACACGCATGTATTAATCTTTCAGGTAAGAGAAAAAATTAATCAATAAATGTTTTAAGTACCTTTCAGAGAAAGGATATGCATCCAAATCTTAAGCCACTCTCTCCAGAAATTCTGTAACTGCAGACAAGCTGTTCANGCCAGAAATTCTGTAACTGCAGACAAGCTGTTCAATCTGTTAAGAACAAACAAAAAACAGCCCCAAAATAAAGTCATTTATGCCAAGC
>NW_023215777.1:0-613 GCF_002007445.2 Ailuropoda melanoleuca
GAATAATAGTGGTCCCTGTTTAAAGTTTTGTCCCTGGTCCCAAAGGTAGATAAGCTCTCCTCTCTGCTTCAGGACCTTTGATCCTACCAGAATTAAAAAAGAACAGCCTATCTATTGATGTCTTTATCTCCCTCAGGTAATAGTGGACTTGTTTCATTGCGCTCTCAGATTTCTGCTAGTGTGTCTATTCAGGTGATGGTCTAACTCCCAAAAGAAGGAAAAGAGGCAGCTCGGAGGAAGAAAAATTCAGAGACATCTACATATGTTGTCATCTTGGTAGGATCTATACATTTCATTGCTTCTGGATAGCAGTTTATTAGACATAAAATCTTTAATCTGTCATATATTCTGCAAGTGTATTTATCACAATTAGTTATATTTTATTCATATGTGTATATTTTTTCTTTTAGGGAGAGCATTTGGTGTGTATATGAGCACATTTGAATGTGTGTGTTTACTGTCATGTGTAATTTCTAAATTTAAAATGTACCTGGGGTGCCTGGGTAGTGCAATCAGTTAAGCAGCCAACTCTTGGTTTTGGCTCAGGTTGTGAACTGATGGGTTGTGATCTCATGGGTTGTGAGATCAAGCCCCATGTGGGGCTCTGAGTTCA
>NW_023215778.1:0-613 GCF_002007445.2 Ailuropoda melanoleuca
AAAAAATGTTTATTCAGGTTCTCAGCCCATTTTTTAATTGGATTTTTGTAGGGTATTGTTTGGTGTTAAGTTCTTTCTATATTCTTTATATTAATCTCTTATCAGATACATTGTTTGCAAATATCTTCTTTGGTTCAGTAGGTTACATTTTCATTTTGTTGATGGTTTCATTTACTTTGCAAAAGCTTTTTCTTTTGGTGTGGTCCCAATAGGTTGTTTTTGCTTTTGTTTCCCTTGTCTGAGGAGACATATCTAGAAAAATGTTACTAAGGTTGATGTCCAAGATATTACTTCCTTTGTTTTCTCTAAGAGTTTTATGGCTTCTGGTCTCACATTTTGGTCTTTAATCCATTTTGAGTTTATTTTTGTGTATGGTGAAGAAAGTGGCCCAGTTTCATTCATTTGCATGTAGCTCTTCAGTTTTCCCATCACTTTTTATCGAACAGACTCTCTTTTACCCATTATATATTCTTGCTTCTTTTGTTGTAGATTAATTGACCATGTAGGTGTGGGTCTATTTCTGAGCTCTTTATTCTGTTCTGTTGATCTGTGTGTCTTTATGCCAGTACTATAGTGTTTTGATTACTACAGCTATTTAGTATATCTTGAAATC
>NW_023215779.1:0-613 GCF_002007445.2 Ailuropoda melanoleuca
GACTCGGCCCAGGTGGCTACCATGTTGTCCTGTTTTCCAGCACCGTGCTGCCCTCGTCTCTGGGTTTGTGTCTGACTCCATTATGGCGGAGTTTAGAGAGGGATCAAAATTAGTTTGACTTGTTCAGTCTTCTGTCCTCTTGAGCTGTTTAAAGGCAGCTGTTACTCTCTTGAAGTGTACTGAGAGCCCGAGGGACCTGTCGAGATGTTCAGAAGTGCCCTCGGCGGGTCCTGGACCGGGGCTGGCGCAGCACCTGGGCGCTCACTGGAAATGCGGCGTCTGCTCATTTAACAGGACCCCAGGACTTGGCGTGGCCCTCAGGAGTCAAGAAGCTGTGGTTTTATACTCATTTCATTTTCCTCCACTTGGAGTAGCACCTGAATCTACAAAATGGGATATTTTCTTGCTTTTGATTTTAATTTTTGATTTTATCTCTACATAGTGTCTCGGACACCCAGTTAGCAGACAAGGTGGAGAAGGCGGTCCTGGAGCGTTTGAAGCCTCTCCTGGTCAAGGCCCAGGTAATGCAGTCGCTTGCCTTTGGAGGTGCTAGAATAAAAGGAGGCCCTTCGTGAGGCCTCGCGCCCGCCTGGCGGCTGGGGTGCTGAGCTGT
>NW_023215780.1:0-613 GCF_002007445.2 Ailuropoda melanoleuca
GAGAGAGAGAGAGAGCATGAGCAGGAGGGGAGAGGCAGAGGGAGAAACAGACTCCCCGCTGAGCAGGGAGCCCAATGTGGGACTTGATCCCAGGACCCTGGGATTATAACCTGAGCTGAAGGCAGACACTTAACTGACAGAGCCACCCAGGTGCTCCAGGACAGTTTTTTCAATAAATGGTTTGAGAACATTGGGATATTCATTTGCAAAAATGAAATTTGACACCGATATCACATCATGTAAATAAATTGAGTGTATTATACACCTAAGTTTGAAAGACATTTTGTTGCTAAGCCTCCGGAAGGTCATATAAGAGAGTACCTTTTACCTTTAAGTTTGAAAAGGATGTCTTAAATAAACCTCAAAAAACAATAGCCATAAAAGACAAGGTTAATAAATCTTACGTTAAAAATAGGGACTTCTGTTAATCTAATGAAACATGAGGAAAATGAAAAGATGAGATACAGAATGAGAAAAATTATTTTTGATATATAAATGAATGAAATACTGTATTCAGAATAGACAGCACTCATACAAATGTACAAGAGAAAGATAAACTACCCACTTGAAAATAAGCAGAAATTTGAATAGGTACTTCACAGATGAGAAACTC
>NW_023215781.1:0-973 GCF_002007445.2 Ailuropoda melanoleuca
CGCCTCTGACATAGACTGTGTTTTTAGGGTATCAGCCAGTTCTAGTTGAAGCTGTGTCATAGCTACCTAATTAGACATTTCAGCTACTGATTTTATAAGTCATCTTACTCTTAAGTTATGTTAATAATATGTAACTCTAACATACGTACTTTGAAAAATATCACCACATGCATCAATTCACCTTCTTTTCCTAATATGTACACATTGCTGTTTACTGAATTTGGTTAAAGACACAAAAAGGTGTTATCCTCCTGCCCAGTAAGTATTATGTTACTTAGATAATTAATTCAGCCCCACTACCCATTCCTTGTTGATGAATTTGGAAAGCTTCCCAACCTACTGAAGTCTCAAAAAGAAATGGGTATATAAGTGGGACTAGCAGTGGTAAATTCTGCATTATGAAATGTTTTCCTTCTTTTTTATTAGAGGCTTCAATTAATGTCAAAGTTCCTCACATATTCNTGTTCTTCACATATTCAATCCTCTGCTCAAATCCTTCTAATAGATTACTATCTCGGGACAAAAGGGAAGTCATTCTAATGGCTTTCAAGGCCCTAGATAACCTGGCTTTCACCTCACTCCCTGACCTCCATTTCTGCTACACAAGAATCCTGCTACCTCTCATTGATCTGAAAATGGAGATCCAATACCAAATTAATAAATTACAGAGATATACATTCTCTTTGTATTGGACAAACGTATGCCCAGATGATAGTAATTGTGCTCTGAAATGACCAAATTACGTGTAAAATTGCATTAAAAAATTATAAATAGCAGCGGGAAGATTAAATCAAACACAGTTTTGCTAAAGCTCACCACAGTTGTCCCAAATTATGATTTAATGAAAAGTAAGCGCCTTCAAAGAGGTAAAGGNTTAATGAAAAGTAAGCACCTTCAAAGACGTAAAAGGTCATAAGAACACATGACTTCAGACTAAAAATTCAAATTTATATAAGTAAAAATAAAGTTTTGC
>NW_023215782.1:0-613 GCF_002007445.2 Ailuropoda melanoleuca
GAGGATAGTATACTTTTGATACCTGTCTAGTCTCACCTTGTACTCGTAAGCCGGGTATAAACTCTCTGAATTCACTAGTGTTACCTCCTAAAAACTCCATGGACTCAGACAGTCTGGAGTTAAAATTTGTGCTCACCCACTTACAAACTTTATTCTTCCCTCGGCCACTATTTCTTCAGCCCTAAAATGGGATTCAAAATACCCACTCCCATAGTATTGTTACGAGGATGAAATAACAGAATTGTGTGAGTGAATGGGACATAGAAGGACTAAGTAAATAGTGGCTATCATTCATTCAATGGCGAAATGTTTATTAGGGCCTTTTACAAGTCAGACGTTGTAGGCACAGAAGACAGTAGTAAGTGACAAAAAGAGACAGGGGGACAAAAAAAAAGACAGTAAATAAATAATTTCAGAGATTGATTTGTGCTATTAAAAAAATGAAACAGAGGTGCCTGGGTGGCCCAGTCGGTTAAGCGATCAACTCTTGATTTCAGCTCGGGTAATGATCTCAGGGTCATGAGATCGAGCCCCACAGAGGCTCCATGCTCAGCCCAGCTTGAGCTTGAGATTCTCCCCCTCTGTCCCTACCCCCACTCATATGTGCACACAC
>NW_023215783.1:0-613 GCF_002007445.2 Ailuropoda melanoleuca
TCAGGCATACAAATACATGTATATACACAAACACATACATACACAAAACCATTTTTCTGCTCTATTTCATTTTCTGCAAAGTTTTTGTTTTATTTTCCCTTTGGCATGACATTACATCCCAGATATCTTTTGATGTCAATAAATTATCCATCTATCACATGTGGTAGCAGCGTATTTTACTTCACGTGTGAGGCTCATAGCTAGTTTAGGTAGTCATTTCAGTGATTTACTTTACTCAGACACCTGAAGTGTACTTTATTGTCTATACATCTGTACTTACACTTGTATTTCTATAGCACTGATTCCTAAAATTGGGATTGATTTGTTGTGGGGCACCCCACACTTGCTATTTTGATCAATATGGCCAAATTGCTTCCAGAATTTACATTCTTAACAACAAAGATTAAAATACTGCATTTTACTTCACCTTCCCAATGACTGTTATTAGACTTAAATTTTGTTGATTTATTTGTGATAACCTTATAGGAGAAAGTAAAATAGCATGTTTGCTCTAATTTTCGTTTATTTAATGGGCTAGGCCGGTGATGGGTATTCAGGAGGGCATGTATTGCATAGAGCACTAGGTGTTATATGCAAACAATAAATCATGGAA
>NW_023215784.1:0-613 GCF_002007445.2 Ailuropoda melanoleuca
AAAATCTTGTGAGAAAGTAAAAGGTAGGTCAAAATTGTAGATGTTAGGGGAAGGAAGTCGTCTGTATATGGTATAGCTATTTTACAATTATATTATTGATGTGAATTTTATGTCCTAATGTTAATTTTTGAGCAGTTTTGATGATTTATGTTCTTGTCTTTGAAAACTGTGTATTGGTTTGAAATACTGAGTATTTAGGGGCACCTGCGTTGAGTGTCTGACTCTTGATCTCCTCTAAAGTCTTGATCTCAGGTTTGTGAGTTCAAGCCCTGCATTGGGTTCCATGCTGGGCGTGGAGCCTTCTTGAAATACAGCATATTTTTTTAAAGTGTGCTTTTGGTGTTAAAGTTTTTGATTTGTTTAGTTATCAAAAGTTAGATTTCTTTACAGAATAAACTTTTAACCAGATTACCACCTATGGAGGTGTTATGCAATGTTGTTTCCTGAGAAAATGTACTAGTTTGGGCTTGATGGTTAAGCAGAAGTCTGAAAGATACTGGTTTAACATTCAGCACCTACCAGCCATGGAGTTCTTTTTTAATTTCTTGAAGAGGCTGTTCAAACTGATTTATCTGTTCTTGTATTAAGAAAAAAGTAAGTTTGCCCCCCCCCC
>NW_023215785.1:0-614 GCF_002007445.2 Ailuropoda melanoleuca
AAAAAAAAAAAAAAAAAAAAAAAAAAAAAAATCACTGTCTTCCATGGGTGTAAGACATGAATGAAGGTAAATAACAAGAAATATTTTCTAGGGCTGCTGTTGCTCTCTAAAATAGTTTGGAAAAAAGAGTTCTATATTCTTCTATAAGAAATCATATAGTCATATATTTTATATAGAAAGAGGGAGACAACGTATTCCTATATATATACACGAATCATATATTTTCTATTAAGAAATTACCTAGTAAAAGTTCCTTCTCTTCAAACTTCAAAAGGGAAAATGGTACATTATTATGCTAAGCCTATTTACCATGAATCAGCAATCACTGTATTCTTAAAGATAGCTACAAATGTAACAATACTCTAAATCAGTGTGTCTCAAGCTTTTTTATCTTGGTACTCATTTCTACCCTTAAAAATTATTGAGAATCCCCAGAGTTCCATCAATATTTACCATATTAGAACTTGAACTTCATTACTATTTATTAATTCATTTTAAAATAAAAACAATAAGCCCATTACATGTTCACACCAATAATGCATTTTTATGAAAACATCTATATTTCCCAAAACAACAACAAAACTAGTGAGAAGAATGCCATTATTTTGCATTTT
>NW_023215786.1:0-614 GCF_002007445.2 Ailuropoda melanoleuca
AAAAAAAAAAAAAAAAAGAATACAAAGGAGGACAGTATTGGAGAAGAAAAGAGATGATACACTCTTGAGAAGATGGGGAAGGCTAATAAGATTTACTAGGCTCTATAGGCAAAGGTGAAAACCGTTCTGGTGGTATGATGTTGCGCCTTGCTTCTTACTGTATAGTCTGTGCAACTGCAACATCAACCTTACCTGCAAGCTCATAAGGAAATACAGTCTCAGGACACACCCCAGGCCACCTGAATTAACTTCTTCATTTAACCCGATCCCCACTGATATATGAGAAGCACTCATGGGGGAAAATCTTCTAGCCACTGTTTCCTAGGGGGTTATTTTGTTTTGTTTGTTTTCTTAAACTTTAAAAAGAGATAAAAGGTAATGATTTCATAGAATTTGGAGATGTTTAATGAAAATACAAACTAATAGCAAGGCACATAATAGGTACTTGATAGATGTTCCTATATGTTCTCTTTTGTTGAAAGTTTCTCATAATTTTCTTTCACAGCTATAATAGAAATGAGAAATAAAGAAATTTTAAATTTCAGCAGAGGACTATTAAATAATTGAGCTCCACCCTTGAGCTGAATATAACTGGACAAAGTAGACTAACACAA
>NW_023215787.1:0-614 GCF_002007445.2 Ailuropoda melanoleuca
AAAAAAAAAAAAGAAAAACAAAGTGGTATCATCACAATACCTAACTTCAAGCTGTATTACAAAGCTGTAATCATCAAGACAGTATGGTACTGGCAAGAAAAGACACACAGATCAGTAGAACAGAAGAGATGCCCTAGAAATGGACCTTCAACTTTTTGGTCAACTAATTTTCAAGAATTCAGGAAAGAATATCCAAAGGACAAAGGACAGTCTCTTCAATAAATGGTGCTGAGAAAATTGGGCAGTCACATGCAGAAGAATGAAATTGGACCATTTCTTACACCATCCACAAAGATAAACTCAAAATGGATGAAAGATCTCAATGTGAGACAGGAAACCATCAAAATCCTAGAGGAGAAAAAGGCAGTAACTTCCTTGATCTTGACCACAGCACTTTCTTCCAAGACACATCTCCAAAGGCAAGGGAAACAAAGCAAAAATGAACTATTGGAACTCCGTCAAGATTAAAAGCTTCTGCACAGCAAAAGAAACATTCTACAAAACTAAAAGCCAGCCTTGAAATGGGAGAAGACATTTACAAATGTCTTATCAGATAAAGGGCTAGTATCCAAGATCTATAAAGAACTAATCAAATTCCATACCCCAAAAATGAG
>NW_023215788.1:0-2741 GCF_002007445.2 Ailuropoda melanoleuca
GATAAAATAGACAATAATAAGTGTGTAAAGAATATAAAATATATCTTTAGTCATAAAACACTTGGCAAGTATAATATGCAAATCTGAACTGACTGACATACATAAAATACTACACCAACTACTCCAGAATTAGTATTTTATGCAAGTAATTATAGAAAATTTTCTGAGAATAGCCATATGTTGTGCCATGAAATAGATACTAAATATTACAAAGGAGTGAAATAACCCACAGGATAAATTCTGAACAGAAGAGTAATAAAGAAGAAAAAAACTATTGTAATCACCATACATTTGGAAATTATGAAATAGCATCTAAATATGACTTTGGTCAAAGAATAAATCACAACAAATATGAGAAGGAAAGTTTTATGTCACACAAAGATATGAAGTAACAAAATTGTGGAGTAAATATAAAGTGATTAGCAGCATATTGAGATCCAAATGCATTAGAAAATAAATTATAAAACCTTGAAATCAATGATCTAAGCATTAATCCAAAGAAGTTTTAAAAAGCATGACATAATACCTAAATTGGAAAGAAGAAAGTAATAAATATTAAAGCAGATATTATAGAAATAGAAAAAGCAAATAGAGGCTGAGCAAAAAATTTTTTAAAAACCTGCAATGCCAAAAGAGGAATGTCTAAATGGACTAATGAGATCATTAAATCTCTCCCAAGGGTGACCAAAAAAAAATAAGAAAGGAATTCAATCATTATATTAGGAAATAGAGTGCACATAACTACACATAATATAGGCATCAAACTAAAATAATTATAATTTTGCCAATAAACTTATAAATAGTGTTGAAATTTCTACAAAAAAAAAAAACTACCACAACTGGTACAACAAGAAACCTTAAATCTGAATATTCATATATTGATTACAAATTTTGAATCTCCAACTAAAAATCATCCAATAAAACTTCCAGAACATATTAGTATCAATGAAGTATTTAGTAAATATTTAAGAAATGTATACCAGTTCTACAAAGACATTTCCTGGGCATAGTTCAAGGAATATCTACACATTGTAAAAAATGAGACTAGCATAATCTTGATACAATAGTTGATGATGATGTTATAAGGGGCTCTCAATGGCTGAACCCAAAATCAAATCCACAGAAAAGGAGCTCATGCATGCAGTACAGCCTCCTCAGATAAAGAGCAGGATGAAGAAGAGGGCAAACAAACTACGTGGCCCTTGAATTCATCTACTAGGGATAAAGAGGAGTTTGACCACAAGTGGACAAACAGGAGGTTTCTAAGGAACGGGGAATGTTCTGTTCCTTAACCTAGCTTGTGGTTGCCTCTACAATGATACATTATTTTGTATGCATGGTAGATTTTTTAAAAATAAGTCTTATTTTAAAATTCTGCAATAATACAACTCTATGGTATTGTAAATCCCATTGGTGAATCCATGAAAAAAATATTATAACATAGTTGTAATATGATTATATGTTTGAAAATTCTAAGAGAATCATCTGTTAGAAAAGATGACTCATTATAAGATATATTTACTAAGATCAAGTCCTTTCTCAATGCAAAAATATTAGATACATTACATATATCAATGTATTACCTACATTAGTAAAAAAAAAGGTAAGATAAAGGGATGAAAAGAAAATTTAAAAATATCTAGGACTAAACATTTTTGAAGTTGCACAATAGTACATGCATGATATGATTCATTCTTATTACTTAAAAGCCAACAAATGTGGGGCACCTGGGTGGCTCAGCTGTTAAGCATCTCCTTCGGCTCAGGTCAGGATCCCAGGACCCTGGGATGGAGCCCTACATCGGGCTCCCTGCTCAGCGGGAGGCCTGCTTCTCCCTCTCCCACTCCCCCTGCTTGTGTTCCCTCTCTCGTTGTCTCTCTCTGTCAAATAAATAAATAAAATCTTCAAAAAAATAAATAAAATCCAACATATAAAATCATAGTTTTCATAAGTCCTAAATTCACTGTTTATCCTCTTTCTATTCCCCACACCAAAAATTTGAACACTTATTGGCATGATAAGAACCTATTCCAGGGTGCCTGAGTGGCTAAGTCAGCTAAGCATCTGCCTTTGACTCTGGTCATGATCCCAGGGTCTTGGGAATGAGCCCTGGGTCGGGCACCCTGTTCATGGGGGAGTCTCCTTCACCCTCTGCCCCTCACCTCAAATTCCTGTATGTGTTTGTGCAGTCTCTCTCTCTCTCAAATAAATAAATAAAATCTTAAAAAAGGAACATATTCATATAATATATTGTCTTCCATAACATAAATCCTAATAATAAATAAAATTTTATTGTGTGAAAAATATTAAAAAGAAGAATAATTTTAAAAGCAAATTCTTGCCTTAATTAAAATATAAAATGAAAATTAGGGAAAGAATCAGAGAGGGAGACAAACCATGAGAGACCATGGACTCTGGGAAACAAACTGAGGGTTTCGGGGGGTGGGGGGGAATGGGATACCCGGGTGATCGGTATTAAGGAGGGCACGTGTTGTGATGAACACTGGCTGTTATACACAACTATTGAATCACGGAACACTCCATCAAAAACTAATGATGTACTGTATGGTGGCTAATGGAACATAATAAAAAAAGAAAAAGAAAAAAGAAAGAAAGAAAAGAAAATTAGGGAAAGGAAGCCATAGAAGCAATGCTGGTATAATAAAAAGTAATAATAAAGAGAGATTAGCTTTATTTATTCAAGCATTTTGCAACAAGGGCCTTTTCTCCTTCCTTCAATG
>NW_023215789.1:0-614 GCF_002007445.2 Ailuropoda melanoleuca
AAAAAAAAAAAAGGAACAAACTTGAAATAGCATTGTTCCATGCCATTGACAGTGTTGCATACTTTGTCACTTAACTGTTCAGTGGTACAGAGTAAAATAAGGTAAAAGCCAAATACTTAGTTATCTCTGAGTCTGTCATTGTGATGGTCTGTTTTGACTTAATTGAAAAGTACGTAGAAGCATTCATATCAAAGTCACACAGTGATGTTGATTATTTGCACGATATCAAAGTGATGAAACAGAAAAGCTTCCTGTTAAGAAAAAGCCAGATTACTTTGGTTTCTTTTGCCAGAAAACAGAGGAAATAACCCAATCTATTGGTTTAAAAAAATCAGTAAACCTCAGGCTTTCAACAGTCCTCTAGGATGATTTATTACAAAATTTTGTGTGGATGTATATTATCTTGTATGGCAAATATGAGTTGTTTTGAATTAGGTTGCTGTTATAATTAGTCAGGAAGAGAACTTATACCTCTTTTAGAATAATTCAATTTCGTGGACATGACTTGACAGGTGCTATCTTTCCCATGCTACAAAACTCTATAACAGACTGCATAAAGTTATGTTGAAAAATCTTTTACCTTTTATATCAGTGAGAAAACATTCCATAAACCA
>NW_023215790.1:0-614 GCF_002007445.2 Ailuropoda melanoleuca
CCAACGGTGAAAAAATCAGAATGACAGCGGAGGTAGGAAAGTGAATCTCTATTCACGGTTGGATTATCAAGATGTATCATACCTTCAGATTGGAGAATCTCAATAGTCCAGGCATCATAGAACCAGTTCTACCCCATTATAACAAGCTATCTGATCTCGCTGATATATTTCAACATTATGGCATCAAAAGAGCACCGGCTCAGAACTTTAAAACAAGGTTTTCCACAGAATGCAGGGTTGGTATTGTATCTAAAAATCAGTTAGTGTAATCATCATATCAATAGAATAAAGGACAAATGCTACAGAATTATCTCCACCCATGTAGAAAAATAATTTGATAAAAACCAACACTTTTTCATAGTAGAAACCGTCAACAAAGTAGGAATAGGGAGGAACTTCCTCAACTCAATAAAAGGCACTGATGACAAAAAAAAACCCACAAAAGGGGCGCCTGGGTGGCTCAGTCGTTAAGCCTCTGCCTTAGGCTCAGGGTGTGATCCCGGAGTCCTGGGATCAAGCTCCACATCAGGCTTCTCCGCTGGGAGCCTGCTTCTTCCTCTCCCGTTCCCCCTGCCTGTGTTCCCTCTCTTGCTGGCTGTCTCTCTCTCTGTCAA
>NW_023215791.1:0-614 GCF_002007445.2 Ailuropoda melanoleuca
AAAAAAAACCCACAAGGAAACACCACTACATGTCTATTAGAATGGCAATAAAAAATACTGACAAAATCAAGTGCTGGCAAGGATGTAGAGCAACTAGAACTCTTGAGAATACACTACTGGTTGGAATGCAAACTGATACAGCCACTCTGAAAAACTCTTTGGCAGGTTACTTTTTATGAAGTTAAACATATGCTTACCATATAACCCAGAAATCTCACTACTAGGTATTCACCGTAGAGAAATGAAAATTTACATTCACCGAAAAATCTGTACATGAATGCTCATAGCAGCTCTATTTATAAATGCCAAAAAACTAGAAACAACAGAAATGTCCCTCAACAGGTGAATGAATAAACAAGTGGTGGTACGTCCATACAATGGAATTCTACTCAGCAATAAAACAGAAAGAACTATTGTTAAATGCAACAACATGGATGAATCTCAAAGGCACTGCTCTCCAAAGTCTCAAAAGGCTACATACTGTATGATGCCATTTGAATGACATTTTCTAAAAGACAAACTAGAGTGACAAGAAAGGTAAGTGGGGGCGCCTGGGTGGCACAGCGGTTAGGCGTCTGCCTTCGGCTCAGGGCGTGATCCCGGTGTTATGGGAT
>NW_023215792.1:0-1041 GCF_002007445.2 Ailuropoda melanoleuca
AAAAAAAAAAAAAAAGGAAAATAACTTTTCCAGCGGAAGAAATCATGATTTTTAAGGTACCATGGTAGAAAGAGGTTGGTACATCCAAAACTCTGGAAGAAGGGTGGTGTGGCTGGAGCCTGAGGTAGACACACGGAAAAGGCGTAACGCGTAGACGCCTGTAGGCAGTAATCGGTTAATAATACTGTTTCTCACCACAACAGCCAACTACTGAAATTTTTAAACATGGGAGTACCATGATCAGATTTAATATACAGAAGATCACTCCGTGGGATTATATGAAGAGTATGGAGTAGAGAAGGCTAAAATTCAGGGTATTGGACAGGAAGCTGCCACAACTGTCCACACAAGAGGTGAGGCAACTATACAGGTAGAGGAAAAGAAACAATTTTGGGTTATATTTTAGATCTAGAATCTATGGAATCTGGTTACAGATTACATGTGAAGGCAGCAAAGGAAGGTCTCAAGAACAATTCCCAAGTTTCTGGCATGAGGCACGGTTTGGGTGGTCTTTACTTAAATAAGAAGAAAAGCCAGATGACCAAGTGGTGATGTTAAGAGATAGTATATGATCCTGGAGATTCAAGATTTGGATGGAAATCTAAAAATTGGGAGTCTTAGCATATGGAAACTGTTTAAAGTCATCAGGAAGGGTTATATTACCCACAGAGAAAGTGTTGGAGAGAAGAGAACCCAAGACTCAGAGCAAGGACTTTAAAACTAAAACATGACAATTAGAGTTGGCACCTTTTGGGTCACCATAGACTGGCCGAGAGCAGTTTTTATGGAGTGCTGGAGCTATACACCAGACTGGACAAGGTAGGAGATAAACAGGGACACAGGAGAACACAACTTACACAGACAGAAGCTTCAAGGTGCTTGGAGTTTTTGTTTTATAAAAATGAAATGATTAGACATGTTTTAATGCATGTATTTTTCACTCAATGGTTCCTCATGGAAACCTTCCACACCACCTGGTGAATTTCTAATTCATTCATTTTAATGGCTGCATCATAGTAAATATTTGCAATTTTGTCAACC
>NW_023215793.1:0-614 GCF_002007445.2 Ailuropoda melanoleuca
AAAAAAAACCCACACCTTTAAGCTTTTATGTGGAACTCACATTACTAATTATGGTAAGAAGTGTCTATTTATTTGGCGCTTGCTGTATGCCAGGCAATAGCCTACGTGTCTTCTGTGCCCTGTCCTGTTCAATACTCACACCTATTCAAAGGGCTGGTCATTATTATCTCCATTCTACAGACAAAGAAACAGAGGTTCACAGAAATTAAACAGCTTATTCAAACTCACACAGAGAAACTGTTTTGAATCCAGGTCTTACTCTAAAATCTTTCTTCTTATGCCACTTATACAACATATTGTACTGTGTTTGGCTGAGCCTGTCCTCCTCTGTGGAATGAGAGCGTCTCAGCACCTGTGTATCTGTCAGAGTCTGGGCAGGAACAAATGGCACCCCTGGGAAATCTGAGGAGCGCTTGGCAAAGAGACCTCAGACAAGGTTCGGGCAGGCAGAGGGCAGCGCCCTAGATATTTGGGAGGACTGGGTGAGCTGTCCCTACCTTGAGTCCTGAAGGGGCCCAGGGCTGAGAATGTGACTAGAATCCGAGGAGAGGAAACCGGGTAGAGGAGGCCACCTCACAGAGCTGTGGCTCCTCCTCCCTCTTTGGGGCACAGCC
>NW_023215794.1:0-614 GCF_002007445.2 Ailuropoda melanoleuca
AAAAATGCTTGCTTCAGACTCGGGTTCGCTGGCCTGTGGGCCCCCACCTCCCTCTGCAGCTTCCCGGGGACTAAGCCCTGTGTGCAGACATCTCACTGTCCCCCACATTGTCCCCTTACCGTCCACGTGGCCCAGGCACACGGGTCATCCCCTCCAAACGTTGTTCAGGGGAGCTTTCGCCTGTGAGCTGTTGAGGGGATGTTTAGGTGGGGATGGGGGAGGGTCCCCCCACGGCACACCCAACGGCCAGCCCAGGTTCAACCTTACAGAGCCAGGTCCTGATTCTCCTTTGGCTTCCCCGCCCACTGGGATCCCCGCCCACCCCTGACAGCCCCCAGCTGGTGGCTTGGGTACCCGCAACCCTCTACTTGTGCCCTGAGCGCTTCTCCCCAACTCAAGCCCCCTCCACGTTTGTCAGGCTGATGCCCCCCACCCCTGCTGTCTCCACACCTCCCCCCTCTTCACCAGGGCCCCTTCCCCCACTCTGCCAACTGCAGACCCCCACTCAGGGACCTGGAGGAGCCTGTTAAGGTCCCTCTTTTTCCTCTGCGTCCGTCAGCAAGGTGAGGGACCAGGTGAGATGTATTTTCCTATCCACGGGATTTATACCCCCC
>NW_023215795.1:0-614 GCF_002007445.2 Ailuropoda melanoleuca
GTGGGAGAGGAAGAAGCAGGCTCATAGCGGAGGAGCCTGATGTGGGGCTCAATCCCAGAACGCTAGGATCACGCCCTGAGCCAAGGCAGATCCTTAACGACTGAGCCACCCAGGTGCCCCGAAAAACAGGTAAGTTTAAATGAAGTATCTATTCTCTTATTTAAAAGGTCATATTTCTTGTTATCATAGCATAAACATATCTGTGATTGCTTTACAAAGTTTGCTTGCTGCCAAGAGGAATAATGGTAATTTCCTCACATTTAAGTTGACTCATCCTTCTCTTAAAAGCAGGTGAGACACAAAGCCTAATAAATGTCTTAAACACATTAATACTAAAATGTAGGTATTTAGGGGTGCCTGGGTGGCTCAGTCGTTAAGCGTCTGCCTTCGGCTCAGGGCATGATCCCAGGGTCCTGGAATCGAGCCTGGCATCAGGCTCCCTGCTCTGCTGGGAGCCTGCTTCTTCCTCTCCCACTACCCCTGCTTGTGTTCCCTCTCTCCCTGGCTGTCTCTCTCTCTGTCAAATAAATAAAATTTAAAAATCTTTTTAGGGGCGCCTGGGTGGCACAGCGGTTAAGCGTCTGCCTTCGGCTCAGGGTGTGATCCCGGCGTTG
>NW_023215796.1:0-614 GCF_002007445.2 Ailuropoda melanoleuca
TCCCATAACGCCGGCATCACGCCCTGAGCCGAAGGCAGACGCTTAACCGCTGTGCCACCCAGGCGCCCCTCCACCTCAGACTTTGAATCAGAATCTGTAGTTCAACAGGATCACTAAGTCATTGGAATACATCTGAAAGTTTGAGACTCACTGTCCTAGAATGCATTTCCCGTATTCTAAAGTAGCATTAAAAAAACAGGTTTACAAAAGTATGAGTTATTTGTAATTTTAAGAGAAAAAAAGCTGAGAGTATGGTTTCTTTTTTCTTTTACAGTGGAAGCTTTGTAAGGACAGAGATACTCTTAAGTATTTAATACTCTTCTTCAAACTTTAAAACATTATGGTATTAGCTGTTAAGCTAGGAAGGTTTTTAATCAGTAAATATTGAAAACATTAAGGTTTGTCACATGTATATAAACTAAGATCACAGGTAAAAGCTAACCTTCATTTATATCCTTCAAAATGTACGGGCTATACATTTTATTATGGTTATGTTTGATAAAACAATGTGATTATTAATTATTACTAGAAGTAGTGATTGTGGAAAGTTTACAGTCTGAGAAGCACTGTGCAGAACACTTTATGGAAGTTAACTTGTTTGGTGCTTACATCAA
>NW_023215797.1:0-614 GCF_002007445.2 Ailuropoda melanoleuca
CCCCCCCCAAAACAAACAAACAACAACAAAACAATGGGGTAGGGGGGAGAAAATGATATTCGTGTGGTATAAATTGTTCTGCATGAAGTTCCCATGTCTCAGTCATTTATCTGAGTTCATTCTAAGCCCCTAAGTCATAATAAAACTACGTGAAGAAGGTGGGGAATGTCCCTGATTCGTACAGAGCCAAGCAGATTTTGAGGTGCTTCCCTAAATGTACAACAGATCACGTCTTTGACTCACAAACAGAAGCCGGTTTCAAGGGCAAATAAAAGGAGAAAGCCTGTGTCTTCAAAGCGTGGGCCGGTTCCCTCGCAAATATGGTGGCTGTCTGTTCTTCCGGAGAAATTCACGAGCACGGTGGTGCAGCTCGTTGGACTTGCTAAGGAAAAACAGGGCAGCTAAGTGTGAGCCTTCTCTTTTTGCCAGACTCTCTAATCCTCCCCAAGCCTGGGGACAGGGAGAAGGAGAAATAATAAACGAGCCAGGCATCCCTTCCAATAGATCTGCTAAACTGAAACTCTCTGAGAAATTCTTCAACCATCCTTATGAATGAAACAAAAAAAAAAATTTAAGATGAATTTTCCACACATCTTTGAGTGATTAAAAAAAAA
>NW_023215798.1:0-614 GCF_002007445.2 Ailuropoda melanoleuca
AACACCAGTTCTAGCACTTACTGGCTGTGCAACCCTACCAAGTTGCTTAGCCTCTCTGAGCCTCATATCGACACTGGCCTACCAACACTCACCTATAAGGTGGTGGTGAGAAATACAAAAATGATGCATGTAGAGCACTTAGCACAGAGCCCGGCATGCCCAGAGCCCCAACAAGTGGGGCGCTAGTTTTAGGGTCATTATTACATCATTAATGATGATTATTCAAAGCCCTGGCAAAGCCCACTCTCTAGTTCTGAAGAGTGCCGTCGCTGTCGCCAGGCAAGGCCCCCGGAGAGAGTGTCTCAGGTTGAAAGCCAGATAAAAGGCAGCAATGGGGCTATTTGCTAGAAGCTGGGCTCAATGAAAGTAAAAGCTCCAGGGAGCCCAGGGAGATGAAAGGAAGGACGCGCCCTGTTGGCGGTATTACCCCCAGCGCCTCCATCTGCCAAACCGGCTCAGCCCTACTCCTCTAGCTGTCGCCCGGCCGCTCCCTGCCATGGCACAGGAGGCCCTGAGCAGCTCCGGGGCAGGAAAATCACCGCGCGGAAGTTCCTCTGGGCCCTTGGCACCATTCTAGAGCCCCCTGGCAGGGAGAGGGAGCGAGTTTGGGAGCA
>NW_023215799.1:0-614 GCF_002007445.2 Ailuropoda melanoleuca
TTTTTTTTTTTGGTAAAATACCATCTAGCTACTCTTAATTAAAAGCAATCCACTCAGAACCAGTAGCTTCCCACTACCATCTCTTTTCCTTTCTTTTCTTCCTCTTTGTGGCTTTAACTTTTTCAGTGACAAGGAGGAGGGTGCTCACCACTTGTTCAAGCTTAATTTGAGTCAGAATCAAAGGAAAGAAGTCTTGCAGGACGATGGGTAAGCTGGGATAAGTGAAGATGGCTATTCAGAGAGGAAGCAGTTGGCAGGGCTCTGAGGGATCCTTTCCAGCTGGGTCCTCCCTAGTTCACTGCCAAGGAATATATTAGATACTGGTCATAGTCAGATTTGTGAGTGTTCAGCAAGATCTGTGGCATTTTGTGGTATTTCTGTGTTGCTTGCAGCAAGCAAACCAATTAGGTAAATTAGCACTTATTCTTAAGTCTCAGCCCCATGAGAAAACAAGCTGGAAACAAACACCATTCAAGTTCACAGCTGAGGGATTTTTGGTAGCTGATGTACCCTAAGACATTGGAGGCTTGACCTCTAGGACACACTGATTATTATGGTAGGTTCATTCGGCCCAGAAAATGTTTAAGTGAGACTCACATTTTTGAAACTCTACA
>NW_023215800.1:0-646 GCF_002007445.2 Ailuropoda melanoleuca
TGAATTTCATGACCAGTTGAACAGTTACCCCTGGAGAACCTTCAGGGACCTATAAACTTTGAAACGATATGCAAAACTGTGTGTGTGTGTGTGTGTGTGTGTGTGTGAGAGAGAGAGAGAGAGAGAGAGAGAGAGAGAGAGAGAGATTCTTTCTTGGAGAAGAGTCCAGGGTTTTTTCAGATTATTCAAGAATTTTTGTCCCCCAAAACGGGTAAGAGCAACTGCCCCACCTACAGAGAAGACAACTTATTTTCTATGTATAACCTCTTTTTTGAGGCAATTAATGAAGATTGCATAATTTACAGCAAATATCAGTGTAAGGTTTTAAAATGCTGGCCCTTATCAGTTGGAAGCTGGAGGGGGACCATTAAATGATTTCACCTGGATTATCATCACATAGCAGTCAAATGGTAATTACCATCTTTTCTGTGACTGAATTTGGTCCAGATTTTTTTTAATTGAAATATAAATAACATGCAATATCCTATTAGGCCGATGTCATAGTGATTTGATATTTTTATATATTACAAAATGATCCCATGATAAATCTAATTACCATCTGCCTCCATACAAAGTTATTACAATATTATTGACTGTATTTCCTATGCTGTACATTGCATCCCTATGACTTGTTTATTTTATAACT
>NW_023215801.1:0-614 GCF_002007445.2 Ailuropoda melanoleuca
ACCCCCCACCCCTCCACCCCCAAGCATGGATCTGTGTGTAGCTTTCCACATTCCATGCTCCCTCCCCTCTTTATTCCACTCAAACACTCACTGGCTGGAATGCCCTTCTGTCACCTGCCTTGGCCTGGTGAGATCTCTTCAATCTTTAAACCCAGTCACAGTCTCCAGGAAGCCTTCCCTGACCTTGCCTTCCAGTCTGGGTTAAGTGCTCCCCGCAGTGATCACGTGTATAGTTCTAGCACTGTGTCCGCACCTTATTTTAGGATATATATCTGACTCCCTGTCCCTTTAATTGTAATTACTTGTATTTAAACCTTAATTTAAATTAAATTAAGTTTAATTTAATTAAACTGGCATCCAGTTATAATTTAAGAATATTTTGAGTAAATAAATAGACGAATGAATGCATAATGAATGAATGGGCTGTCTACACATAGATGCTAGAGCTTTTTCACTTGTTCTTGTTTTTTCCAAAGGTTTTGAATCTTTTCAGACCTAGGTCAGGTCATCTGTGTTCCCTGAGACCTCCCTGGCTGTTTAGGTCCACAGAAATGGGGCTTCTCTTTTCTGAATTTAGTTCCCATTTTGATTACATTCCAATTGAGCATCTATCA
>NW_023215802.1:0-614 GCF_002007445.2 Ailuropoda melanoleuca
AGGGTGGCAGGAGCCAAACAGAGTGGGGTTTGAAACCACGCTCTACAGCAGGCCAGTGTGAGGTCCTAGCAAGGCACATCGACTCTCTGAGTCTCAGATGCTCCCTCTGGAAAATGGGGATATCCGCAGTAGCCTCCTCCTGCAGTGATGACAAGCTCTGCCTGAGATCACAGAGACCACCCTGTCCCAAGCCTAGTCCCAAGCCTAGCTCGCGGCTGCGTTCGGTCAATGGCAGTTCTGAGAGAATGAGAGGGGGGACTGTCGAATCATCTCTGTACCTAGTGCTGGGGTGTTGTGGTGGTCGGACACATTTGCACTAATGAGAGCGAGCTGATGATAAAGCGAACTCAGCACCTTTCTCCAGCACAGCGGACACCCAGTGCTCAATCCTAGCACTAGGGTTCTCCTTGTACCAGATGCCATGGAAGCAGCCCGCCCTCACTCAGCAAGGCGTCATAAAGTTTTCAAACAAGCCAGGAGTTGGCCCGTTTCTTTGGCACGGTGTCTGTCTGTTTTGCAGGGGCTGACCCAGAGCTCCATGCCCAGTGCCGAGAAGCAGGACGCAGTGTACTCAGCGCGATAGGACAGATCGGCAGGTGCAAGGGCGGGAATGA
>NW_023215803.1:0-1054 GCF_002007445.2 Ailuropoda melanoleuca
GCCCCCTGCCCCCCAAAATCCTGCCATATATCTGACCATATCAGACTGTCAGTTGCTGGCTGGGTTCCGGGTGGAATGTTGAGGTGTTGCCTAGGGTGTGTCGTGACTACTGGGTGCGCGGTGACCAGGAATTATCCTGCGGTAGAGCAGTATCCCGTGGAGGTGCTGCCAACCTCTGTGGAGCACGGCTTTGAGCGGATCCTTGGGAAGTTGGGCGAGATGATGCTGCTGCCAAGCGACCTAAGTCTGACCCTTCTTCTCCACAAGCTCCAGTGGGAGATACCCGTGCTTCTGCCTGTCATTAGCTTATTGGTGGGCCTCTTATTTACATTCAGACTCGTTCAGTCTGTTAGAAGTCACCTTTATGGACGTCGTGAAAAGCGGCTGGCAGAAGCACTGGCTGCAGTGATTGAGGAGAAATGCCAGCTCATCGATAAGCTTTCTGATGCTAAGGAGGAGCATGTCGGAGTTGAATCATCGCTAGAAAATGCCAGGCGGGAGAAAGACTCATTCAACGTACCCAGGCTTGCCGACACTTACAGAAAGGCGAAGAGGACCAACATGATGCTGAGGGAGGAACTAAATTGTCTGGTTCAAGAACTGAAGGAAGAGAGAGCCAAAAGATCAAAACAAGGCGGCCAGGTGATGGAGATGCTCATCTTCCAGTGCCTGGAAGAGATTGTGAGACTCACTACATCCCAAGGAGCTTTTCCTCAGCTGCCTGGAGACCAAGAGCCAAGCCCTGGTGGTCCCCTCCTGAGGAGTAGTGGGCCGGGGTATTGAGGAAGTGCTCTACCCTCCCCTCCACTCAGGCCTCCCACCTGCCCGGCCCTGTTACTGCACCTGAACTTGTATCTGCGGGTCACGGTGGCTGGTGGGTGCAAGGATTGTCCTCCCTGGACCGACTTCTTCCATCTTCAGTTGCTAGACACGGCAGACAGCTCCTTCGTGGTTGACTCCCCTCATGTGTAAGCATTATGGCGCTTCCTGGACCACACCTAGGACTATGGGACTTTCTTTGTCTTCACAGAAGTTTGGACCTTCTTTCAGTAGC
>NW_023215804.1:0-614 GCF_002007445.2 Ailuropoda melanoleuca
TGGGAGGCCAGGCCAGAGCCCTGACAAACAAGGGGCCACAGGTCAGTAGATGACAGCAACAGGGATCAGAGCCAAGCGATATGAGCCACGGAGGAGCTGGGACTTCTCACAAGCAGATGGCAGGTGCCGAGCTTCGAATGTGGCAAGACGAAGCAAAAAGTCCTGTCACACCTCCTGGGCCTGAAGGCACAGCCAGCCTCCCCACAGGGGAGGCCGAAGGGCAGTGGAGTCTGGGAGACAATGCTCCGTGCACTTAAGGCAGGAAGTGGGGGGAGTCTCAGAGAAGTCAGGGGTGCAATCTCCTGTGTGTAAAGCTGCAGTTCCAGAGAGCACAGTGGGAGATTTGTTGAGGGCTCGGGTCAGAGGCGAGGGGGCACAGAACACAATGGGGGGGATGGCACTTGAGAGAAGTGATGGCCATAGAGAGGAGACTTAATGGCTCTTCACATCTATGTTCCATTTTCTCTCCTCTTTTCCTGGAAGCTTGTGCCATCCTGTTTGTTGGATTCCTTTTTCATTTTGCTGGAGTACGTCCCTGTGTAACGTTCAGACCGGTGGGCAGAGGCTCTTCTTTCAGAGTCTGAAATGTAGTTGCTCTTGGCCCTGCAGCACGG
>NW_023215806.1:0-614 GCF_002007445.2 Ailuropoda melanoleuca
TCATGGAGCCTATATTATAGTAGGTAAAGAATATACTTGTGCAGGGAATACTGGACAAAGTATATTAACTGCATATGAGGACACATTGAGAAGTAAATATAAAAAGGGAAGGCGTCATGTTAAAGTTAGAAGGAACATCAGAGGCCATCCAGATCACTCCTCTTATTCTATACATGAGACATCAGAAGTGGAGAAATCTCAAGGACTTAAAGTGACAAAGGTATTACTGTTAAAGCAAAAGAAAAGCAACAAACAAGCAAAAGAAACTGAAAATGACATCACCAAGGTAGCGAATAGGTCATTCCTGACTTACCCCCACTCAGAAGAATAATTAAGGAGGGACCTTGATGAAATGAGCACTGGGTATTATATAAGACTGATAAATCACTGAACTCTACCTTTGAAGCTAATAATACACCGTATGTTAATTGAATTTAAATTTTAAAAATGCGTAATTAAAAAAAGAAGAAAAATAATTAACAACTATTCATGGACAAGATATCACTAAGAAAATCTTAGAACATGGAGATGAGGGGGGCCTGGGTGGCGCAGTCGTTAAGTGTCTGCCTTTGGCTCAGGGCGTGATCCCAGCATTCTGGGATCGAGCCCCACAT
>NW_023215807.1:0-614 GCF_002007445.2 Ailuropoda melanoleuca
AAGAAAGAAGAAAGAAAGAAAGAAAGAAAGAAAGAAAGAAAGAAAGAAAGAAAGAAGAAAGAAAAGAAAAAGAAAAGAAAGAAAGAAAATAATGGGAAAAGAAAGAGGAAAGAAGGAAGGATGCAGAATATATATATTATTCTGCATCCTTCCTTATAGTTGTATATTCCTCTTCCTTAAAATGAGTGTTACAACTATACATCCCCTAATTTTGAGAGGTGAAAATATAAAGGTGTGGACTCTCCAGCTGTCAAATTATTTCCTTAAAATGAGTGTTACAACTATACATCCCCTAATTTTGAGAGGTGAAAACTTCTTCACTTGTAAGAAGGTTAGCTGTATCTTCTTAAGTAAAAATATAAAGGTGTGGACTCTCCAGCTGTCAAATTATTTCCTCTCATACCCAAATATACTCATCTCTGCCTGCTCTGTGATAATACAGGCATGCTTTGCCAGTATTTTTCATATGACAGCTGGCACTCAATAGAGAGTGCTGAAAGGACACTGGGGGAGAAAGAGTTTTTCCTTTCTTCTCTCCATCTGTCTTCATCTCCTCTGTCCAGTCTCCTTCAGGGCAAAACTTTCTCCAGTACCAGACTCCTCCATAGTACTGT
>NW_023215808.1:0-614 GCF_002007445.2 Ailuropoda melanoleuca
TGTCTTTCTCGCACCTGCTGGCTTCTCACTGCCATCTGCATAATTTCAAAATAACGTCTAGAGTCACCCTTGTCCTTTCCCCCTCAAGGAGCCAGCAACTGTAAGCCAAGTGCCAGGGCGCAGGTCCAGGCGCCAGAGCTGACAGAGCACCCCATCACTGAAGGACTGACTCACATGATGTCACAACAGGCGTACTTTTCCATCCCATCTGTTGCTGAAACCCACCGGACTCGTCGTGATGGCAGTGATAAGGAGAAGGCCAGGGGTCAGGAATGCGTGAGCTCTGTCTCTGGCCGGAGCCTCGCCCGTTGGAGCCCAGAGGGAGCAGCTGGGGAGCAAGGATGGGGGGCGCTACGGTGGCTTGGGACCCAGGAGCCACCAGAACTGAATCATTTCTTTAGGCAGGTGTTGCCTTTGTTCCCTCCACCTCCCCGTCCCCTTCCTCCCCAGTTTTTCCAAGTGGCTGGGCAAGTCCTATATACCCTAAGAGATACAGCTTCTGGGTGTCTGTCCCAATGCCAAGGCACAAGGGCATTCCCACTCTTTTTTTTTTTTTAAGATTTTATTTATTTATTTGACAGAGAGAGACAGCCAGCGAGAGAGGAAACACAAGC
>NW_023215809.1:0-614 GCF_002007445.2 Ailuropoda melanoleuca
AAGGCAATGGAAGGATTTTTCAAAATGCTAAAATACCTGCTACCATAAAATTTTATACCCAATGTAAAGAATCCTCAAAAATGAAAACTAAATAAAGACATTTTCAGAAAACAAAAAATTCAGGCCTGAACTAAATAAAACACAAAAAGGTATTCTTTAGGAAGAAAATGAAGATTCCATAAGTCATTGAGAAAATATTTCTAAATGCCTAAGTTGAGAAATACACCAAATTCATAAAATAGTTTATCATAGTTTAAATAGCAGTTTTCCTCAAAATTAATCTTAGAGACAATAAAATTCCACTCAAATTCCAAAGAAAGTATTTGAGAAATTTAACGTTTCTAAAATGCATATGGACAAAGCGCTAGGAACAGCCAAAACATTCCCAAAGGGGTGGTGGCAGGGTCAAGGTAAGTGTCACATTCCTACCAGAAATCAAAGTTTATTATTAAGCTGTATTAATTAAGCCAATTATGTATTTCGACAAATATACAAAAATCAATTAAAAACTATAATAAAAGGAGTATGCCCGGCGGTGCCGCAGATCTGTGTCTTGCTTCAACAGAGCTCCGACAGAAGGGCCCCAGGACCCCGTCTTCCAGCCTCCCACCGCC
>NW_023215810.1:0-614 GCF_002007445.2 Ailuropoda melanoleuca
TGTCTGAACAAACTGTACACCACATAATGAAATCCTACTCAGCAATAAAAATGAATAAAGCACTGATACATATTACAACATACACAAACCTCAGGAACATTATGCCTAGTAGAAGAAGCCAGATGCAAAGACCACATATTTTTTTATTCCATTTATAAGGAACATTCAGAAAGGGCAAAACTGTAGAAACAGAAAGTACATTAGTGATTGCCTGTATGACACTGGCTGCAAAGGGGCCCAAGGGGTTTTTCTGAGGGGTAAAAGTATTCTAAAACTGGATGGTGGTGATGGTTGCACAATTCCGCAAACTTACGAAAACTAATTGAACTATACACTTAAAATGGGTAAATTTTATTGTATGTAAATTATACCTTTAAAAAGCTGGGGGTTTTTTTTTTAAGAGAAGGAATAAACTAATGACACAGTCAAAAACAGTGGAGAATCTCAAGATCATTAAACTGAGTCAGGGGCACAAGGGTGGCTCAGTCAGTTAGGCTTAAAAGCCTTCAGCTTAGTTTATGATCCCAGAGTCCTGGGATCAAGTCCTACATCAAGCTCCCTGCTCATCAAGGAACCTGCTTCTCCTGCTGCTTGTGAGCTCTCTCTCTCTCTCT
>NW_023215811.1:0-614 GCF_002007445.2 Ailuropoda melanoleuca
GTTCTGCTCCCGAGGCTCCTGTCCTGCGTGGCTTCTGATGAGTTTCTACCGTGGGTCCCACGGGCAGGGGCTGGCAGCGGGGCTGGATGATGTTGGGGATGACCTTCCAGGGTCCTGCTGGCCTGGAGGCCTGGCGGGCTGTTCCTGTGACCCACCCTTGGGCATAGTGTCTCTCCTTGAACACCTGATCTACCCTGAACCTCAGACTGTGACCTTGTTTAGAAACAGAGTGTTTGCCATGCCGTTAGCGAACATGAGGTCAGACTGGGTGAGGATGGGCCCCAGTCCCATGGCTGGTGTCTGTGCACAGGGCGGAGCTGTGTGACCACAAACAGAGACTGGGAAACTGCATCCGCAGGCTCTGATAGATGTAAATGCCCCCTCTGCCGACGACACTTCCATCATTCTGCTCTTCCTGACTTGTCACACCCTGTCCGTCTGATGCCTCTTGAGTCGGTCTTTGTCCGTCCCCAGCCTGTACCCTGGCTCAGGCCTTTGTGAGTTTTCACTACCGCTCACGGGTTTCTCTGCCTTCAGAACATCCTTGTCTCAGCTGATCCTACAAACAGGTGTCTCATTAACTATACAGCAGTGCGTGCCATGGCTTATCTCCC
>NW_023215812.1:0-792 GCF_002007445.2 Ailuropoda melanoleuca
AAACAGAGGTCTAGAAGAGATATTTGAACAAATTGTAGCTGAAAACTTCCCTAATCTAGCAAAGAAAACAAACATTCGTGTCCAAGAGGCAGAGAGGACCCCTCCCAAGCTCAACCACGACAGACCTACGCCACGTCACATCATAGTGCAATTCACAAATATTAGATCCAAGGATACAGTATTGAAAGCGGCCAGGGCAAAGAAATTTCTCATGTACCAATGCAAAGGTATCAGAATTACGTCAGACCTGTCTACACAGACCTGGAATGAGAGAAAGGGTTGGGGGGGCGGCATTTTTAAAGCTCTTTCAGAGAAAAACATGCAGACAAGGATCTTCTCTCCAGCAAGGCTGTCATTCAGAATTGATGGAGAGATAAAGACATTCCAGAATTGCCAGTCATTGACCAATTTCGTAACCACGAAACCAGCCCTACAGGAGATATTAAGGGGGGTTCTATAAAAGTAAAAAAGTCCCAAGAGTGATACAGAACAGAAAGTCACAATCTATAGAAACAAAGACTTTATTGGCAACATGGTATCATTAAAATCGTATTTCTCAATAATCAGTCTCAATGTAAAGGGCTTAAATGCTCCCATAAAATGCCACAGGGTTGCAGATTGGATAAAAAGACATGACCCATCCGTTTGCTGTCTACAAGAGACTCATTTTGAACCTAAAGATACATTCAGANGCAGATAGATTGGATTTTTTTTTTAAAGATTTTATTTATTTATTTGACAGAGATAGAGACAGCCAGCGAGAGAGGGAACACAAGCAGGGGGAGTGGGAGA
>NW_023215812.1:1053-1500 GCF_002007445.2 Ailuropoda melanoleuca
GAGCCTGATGTGGGGCTCGATCCCATAACGCCGGGATCACGCCCTGAGCCGAAGGCAGACGCTTAACCTCTGTGCCACCCAGGCGCCCCGATAGATTGGATTTTAAACTAAAGACTATAGTTAGAGAAACAGAAGGGCATTATATTATTCTTAAAGGATGTATCCAACAAGTGGATATGACAATTATAAATATATATGCCCCCAACAGGGGAGCAGCAAGATACACAAGCCAACTCTTAACCAGAATAAAGAGACATACAGATAAAAATACATTAATAGTAGGGGACCTCAACCCTCCACTGTCAGAAATAGACAGAACACCCATGCAAAATCGACAAAGAAACAAGGGCTTTGAATGCCATACTCGATGAGTTGGACCTCATAGATATATATAGAACACTACACCCCAGAACCAAAGAATACTCATTCTATTCTAATGCCCATGGA
>NW_023215812.1:1655-1856 GCF_002007445.2 Ailuropoda melanoleuca
GGAGACTAAGAACCATCCTGCTCAGGAATGATTCGATAAACCAGGAAATCAAAAATCAATTTAAACAATTTATGGAGACCAATGAGAATGAAAATACAATGGTCCAAAACCTATGGGATACTGCAAAGGGAATCCTAAGGGGGAAATACATAGCCATCCAAGCCTCACTCAAAAGAATAGAAAAATCTAAAATGCAGTTTT
>NW_023215813.1:0-614 GCF_002007445.2 Ailuropoda melanoleuca
ACTGGCACAAAAACAGACACATTGATCAATGGAACAGAATAGAGAACCCAGAAATGGACCCTCAACTCTATGGTCAACTAATCTTCAACAAAACAGGAAAGAATATGCAATGGAAAAGAGACAGTCTCTTCAACAAATGGTGTTGGGAAAATTGGACAGCCACATGCAGAAGAATGAAACTCATCCATTTTCTTACACTATAAACAAAAATAAACTCAAAATGCATGAAAGACCCAAATGTGAGACAGGAATCCATCAAAATCCTAGAGGAGAGCCCAGGCAGCAACCTCTGTGACCTCGGCCACAGCAAATTCTTACTAGACACATCTCCAAAGGCAAAGGAATCAAAGGCAAAAATGAACTATTGGGACTTCATCAAGATAAAAACTTTTCCACAGCAAAGGAAACAGCTGACAAAACCCAAAGACAGCCAACAGAATGGGAGGAGATATTTGCAAATGACATATCAGATAAAGTGTTAGTTTCCACAATCTATAAAGAACTTATCAAACTGAACACCCAAAGAACAAATAATCTCATCATGAAATGGGCAGAAGACATGAACAGACATTTCTCCAAAGAAGACATCCAAATGGCCAACAGACACATGAAAA
>NW_023215814.1:0-3387 GCF_002007445.2 Ailuropoda melanoleuca
ATAGTTCCTATTAGGATAAAACTGAATTTTTTATCTATTTTATATCTAAATAATATACATTAAATCAAAGGAATATTTAAATAATATTGATGGAAATATGCAATTTTTATCAAAGATGTACCTGATTCAAATTATTTCTTACAGTCCTCAACTCCTCATCCCGTGTCCGAAGAGTAACTTCAAGTTGTTGTTTCAGTTCCGCTTCTTTATTATACTGCTCTACTTTTCTTTTTAATTGCTTCTTAATTTTTTCATATAACATATCGGTATTTCTTCTTTTTTCTTTTTCCTGTTTGAAGGAAAACCTGCAAATAAATGTGCTTATTTTAAAATTTGTTTTGTAAGCAATAAAAAGTTCATTTCATGATCTGGTTGCACATATGTTGGTTTACTGTCCAAATGAAATTTCTATGTTCTTTTTTTTTTTAAGATTTTATTTATTTATTTGACAGAGAGACAGAGAGCGAGAGAGGGAACACAAGCAGGGGGAGTGGGAGAGGAACAAACAGGCTCCCAGTGGAGGATCCTGATGGGGGGCTCGATCCCAGAATGCTGGGATCACGCCCTGAGCTGAAGGCAGACGCTTAGCGACTGAGCCACCCACGCGCCCCAAAATTTCTATGTTCTTACTTTTTTCCTTTCTAGGGCTCGTGGTTTTAATTTCTCACTTCAATCTCTTCCAAAAGATATACAGAGTTGAAAAGAAGCAATGAGAAAGCATTATGCAGTTTAGTAGTTTTAGTCAATAATAACTCTGGTAGATATTGTAGGGAAAGACATTTTGAAATTATTCAAGAAAGTTAGAATTGAAAATTATCGTTTTTCCCACATAGTCATAATTACTCTTCCATTAGAATAATTTAGTTACTAATTAAAAAGAGAAATTGCTGTTTATAAATTCACTAGAAGTAGATTTCTACTTCACAAAACATCACAGGTACCTCTAAAAATAATTTGCAGTGTAACACAGCATCTGCAGATGTCATTTGCACAACATACCCCTGCAGATTACTGTGATCCAGGACTAGGCTAGGGAGTCTAATATCTGTTGCCCTATACATTTNGTACTTTTTATGTTTCTTCTTCTGCAATACTCTCAATTGACCTTGTTGATTATTATTTATTTTATTTTTTTAAGATTTTATTTATTTGACGCAGAGGGAGAGAGCACAAGCAGGTGGAGCAGAAGGCAGAGGGACAGAGAAAAGCAGGCTCCCCACCAAGCAGAGATCTGGACATGGGGCTCGATCCCAGGACCCTGGGATCATGACCTGAGCTGAAGGTAGACACTTAACCAACTGAGCACCCAGGCACCCCTATTGTCCACTTTATAAATCATCTGAAAACCCCTTCTAGACCAACACAGGATCCATATTAGTTAAGTAAACAATAAAGAGTAATATCTGCTTGCAGCACAGACTTTTGAATTAATTTTACCTACATATAAGAGAGATGTTGAAAAACTTGAGCAGTAATCATTTTCCATGTTACTTTTTAATCGCTGCGTAGCTTAAAACTGCATAAATCTTTAGACATTTTTCTGTCTTGAGAAAAATGGCCATGTTATACTCTGTTCATGCGCATACAAATTAATATAAACTTCCCTGAGAACAATTTAAAAATAGGATCAAAGACATTCTTTAAAAATTTTTATACTTTCAGTAACCAATGCTATATTGAAGAATGTATTCCAAGTAAGTTAACCAGAAATGTAGAAACAGATTTCTATAAAGGAATGTCTATATAAGGAATGTCTATTCCTTACAGCTTTAAATACATTATAGAAAAACGAAAACCGACCAAAATTCAATTTGTTAAATAACAAGGTTTCCATACGGTGGACTTCTATATGGCCCTAAAATTATGATTTGGAATATACATTAAATTATTCGTAGAAGTATTCACCGTTAAGAACTTGCTGTTTTATTTAGAAGAATCTCATACTTCACGATACTAAAGTTTTCTTCCCTATAAAATCCTAGAAGGTAAGTTAGCAACTACAAAACATCTCCTACATACCTGTAGTATAAAAGTCAATAGCTCAAGGGGCGCCTGGCTGGCTCAGTAGGTAGAGCCTGCAACTCTTGATCTCACAGCTGTGAGTTCAAGCCCCACACTGGGTGTGGAGCCTATTTTAAATAAATAAATAAATAGTTCAAATACTTCCTTAAAACCAAGACGTCATACCTCAAACTGCAGAGTTCTTGTTCCCATTCCACTTTTTGCTGCTCCAACAGCGATTTAATTTCTTTTGTTTCTGATAGCTCCTTTTTTAGTCTATTAACCCAACTTTCCATGTCTTTATTTTTTCTTCTAAGTAGCTCACAGTGATTTTTTTTAACTTCTACTAATCTTTCACATGAAAGAACCGCATGCTGAATTTTTAATAAATTAACAGAATCTACATCAGGGAAAAAACAGAAACAGAATATATAGGGCGCCTGGATGACTCAGTTGGTTAAACATCCAAGTCAGGTTTCAGCTGAGGTCATAATCTCAGAGTCCTGGGATTGAGCCCCGCATGGGGTTCTTCACTCAGCACGCAGTCCGCTTGAGATTCTTTCCACACCCCCTCCCTCCCCCTCTGTTCTTCTCTCACCCCCCTACTCATGCTCTCTCTCAAATAAATTACTTAAATCTTAAAAAAAAAATATGAGTACTTTTTGCATATAAAGGACTGTGTGCTTTCACATTCACTCATTCATACGTTAAACAAATATATATTGAATGACTTCAATGTAAAAGATATTATACGGGCACCTGGGTGGCTCAGTCGGTTAAGCATCTGCCTTCAGCACAGGTCATGATCTCAGGTTCCTGGGATCAAGCCCTGCATTGGGCTTCCTATCGAGAAGGGAGTCAGCTGCTCCCTTCTCCTCTGCCTCTGCCCCTCCCCCAGCTTGTGCACTCTCCCTCTCTGAAATAAAAAAATCTTTTAAAAAAAGGATATTATACTAAGCTCTGCAGATTAAACAGATAAGATCCCTGGCTCTTATTTAGCTTCAAGTCTAGTGAAAGGGAAAGACAAATAAAATGACAATTACAAATTCAGATACTTCCTATAAGGAAACAGAGTTCTAGGATCACATAACATAACGTGATCTACACTGGGAAGGGAAGGAACTATTCTGAGAAATGAAGGAGGAGCAGGAAGCAAGTGAGCAAAGGAGGAAGAAGAGCATTCAAGATAGCCTACAGCATGTGCCAAAGTTCTACTGCAATCTGCTTCAGGCCAAGATGGAGTAACAGGTACTGATTTATTTACCTTCCTACCTGAAACAAGCCAAACACAAAAAGATAAAATACATTTTCAAAATATTTTCAAGACAAAAGACTTCAGTCAATGAAGGAAAATGATCCCTGAAAACAAAAGAAGTTAGCCTAACA
>NW_023215815.1:0-614 GCF_002007445.2 Ailuropoda melanoleuca
ACTGGCTAGTATCTTGGTGAGTATTTTGACATCCATGTTCATCAGGGATATCGGTCTGTAATTCTCCTTTTCGATGGGGTCTTTGCCTGGTTTGGGGGTCAAGGTAATTCTGGCCTCATAGAAGGAGTTTGGAAGTTTCCCTTCCATTTCTATTTTTGGAA
The DNA here is from genome assembly GCF_002007445.2 of Ailuropoda melanoleuca. Lineage (NCBI taxonomy): Eukaryota > Metazoa > Chordata > Mammalia > Carnivora > Ursidae > Ailuropoda > Ailuropoda melanoleuca. Next base: position 162 of record NW_023215815.1, read on the forward strand.
ACAGCTTCAGTAGAACAGGTATTATTTCTTTTTTAAATGTTTGGTAGAGTTCCCCTGGAAAGCCATCTGGCCCTAGACTCTTGTTTTTGGGAGAGTTTTGTGAATACTGTTTCAATTTCCTTGCTGGTTATTGGTCTGTTCAGATTTTCTATTTCTTCCTGTTTCCGTTTTGGTAGTTCATAAGTTTCTAAGAATGCATCCACTTCTCCCAGATTGCCTAATTTGTTGGCATATGGTTGCTCATAATATGTTCTTAAAATTCTCTGAATTTCCTTGGTGTTGGTCATGATCTCTCCCCTTTCATTTATGATTTTATTAATTTGGGTCCTCTCTCTTTTCTTTTGGATAAGTCTGGTCAGAGGTTTATCGATCTTACAAATTCTTTCAAAGAGCAATCTTCTAGTTTTGTTGATCTGTTCTACTGTTTTTATGGATTGTGTTTCATTGATTTCT
>NW_023215816.1:0-614 GCF_002007445.2 Ailuropoda melanoleuca
ATACAATTAATTTGTCAGTCAATAAATACATTTTTAAGGGGCACCTGGGTGGCTCAGTTGGTTAAGCCTCCGTGGCACAGGTCATGATCTCAGGGTCCTGAGATCAAGCCTTGCGTGGGGCTCTGCACTCAGTGGGGAGCCGGCTTGAAATTCTTTCCCTCTCCCTCTGCCCCTCCCCTTGCTGGCGCTCTCATAGGCACACTGTCTCTCTTTCTCTTTCTCAAATAAATAAATAAATCTTAAAAAATACATTTTAAAAAAACATATTTAAGTTCAGTTCTTTCAGTCTCAAAATATATCCTGGCTCCAACAATAAATCGGAGAGTCACTGTATTTCTGGGTCCCTTTCACCGTCATATTGTTGTTTGTTTTCTAAGTAAAGCAATCAATGAGCACTTCAAAAAGTCCTATTTAAATTGTGCAGAAGTAAAGATTACAGAACAGTGCTTCAGTATCCAGCCACCCTGGGTCCAATAACCCCGAACGACAGATGTTTCTGGAAGAAAATCCAGGATTTGGGTCCAGAAAGTTCTGGGTAAATATGTTTAAGGGCCATTTGTGGTACTGCAGGACTCTGATGTTCTTTTTAGGGATGACTTGCCCTCTTTTAAATG
>NW_023215817.1:0-614 GCF_002007445.2 Ailuropoda melanoleuca
ATATATATATGTATGTATATATCCTCCTTCATTATTAACATCTCCCACCAGGGTGGTACAGTTGTTACAACTACAAAGTTGCATTGGCATGTCATAGTCACCCAAAGTCCATAGGTTACATTACTGTTCAGTCTTGACAACCTAATTGTAAAGTTTATATGGAGAGGCAAAAAACCCAGAAAAGCCAATAGAATATTGAAGGAGCAGAACAAAGATGAAGGACTGAGACTGACCACCTTCGAAGCTTACTATAAAGCCCCTGTAAGGAAGACACACTGATACATGTGCCTATGTGTGTGTATCTGATCTACGTATTTAAATACATTGTTGCCATTATTATTTTGAACAAACTGTTATGTTAGACCAGTTACAAATAAGAAAATGAAAGTTTTTATTTTGCCTTTACTTTTTCCTTCTTTATGCTCTCGCATACCTTCATGTAGATATGAGTTAGACCTATTTTCTTTCCCATCTAAATATCTTCTTTTAACATTTCTTGGAAGCCTGGTTTACTAGCAATAAACTCCTTCAATTTTTATTTTTCTGAGAAAGTCTTTATTTCACCTTTTTTTGTGAGTTGACAAATCTGCACATTACTCAGTGCTAACCATGGT
>NW_023215818.1:0-614 GCF_002007445.2 Ailuropoda melanoleuca
TGACTTTGTGTTACTGAGAACCTGGAAACTATCGGTTCAGGAATTATCTTCTCTGTTTTGATGTACTGTAAAATTATATATATTTCGACTAGTTGCTTCCCCTTGTTGAGGTCAACAGCCATGAAACTTTCTGGAAAGTCGTTTCAAAGGTGGGGAGAACTTGTTTAATCATATTTGCATTCAAATCATTACATAAACACAGCTCAGGCTTATATCATCTAGAAAGTCACATCAGAAAAGCAACCCTGAGAACTGGAGTTTGATCATTTGAGGGGGTAATATATTGAAAGAGAAACAAGATGTGGGCTTTGAAGTCAGACAGTGCTGACTTCACATCATACCTCTGTCACTACGTCGGCCTCTATAATCTGGGGAAGGCTAGTTAAACTTTCTGAGCTTCACCTTCTTCACCTGTAAAATGGGAGGCTAACTCCAAACTCATAGCGTTACAAGGATTATAGTCTTGCAAGGTTTACAGTGTGTGTGTGTATATAATATTTATTTATGCGTATCTGAGCCTGTGTATATAAATCCATCCACAATATTTATCTACATAACTATACACATATATGCATGTATGTATACACACACACACACACACACACACACACACA
>NW_023215819.1:0-614 GCF_002007445.2 Ailuropoda melanoleuca
ATATGCTGTTTCTAACTCTAGCTAGAAACCTTCAGTCACCTCCACCTGACTGGCCCTCACTTCCCACTTTTAATCGTCCCTTCTTCCTGGCGATTTTAATGAGTTGTTTTCTGCATTGTAATTGTCGCTGCCAGCTTTCAAGCCCCATCACATTTCACCCAGAGTCCAGTCCTAAGGCAGTTGCCATCGTTGCATGCAGATTTGAGCCTCCTCCATTCATCGCTCACATAGAAGCCTGAGTGGTCTTTTAAAAAACATCCCTTCATTGCTCTGCCATATCTTAACTTACCACTCTTTTGGTCATGAAGTCCCAATTCCCCTCTCATTACTGAATAAGACCCTCATTTCATGGGGTGGGATCCATTGTCTTTTAAAATCTGGTTCTCTCCTGTATTCCCACTCTCATCTCCCCCTTCCCACCATGTTGCATGGGCACCAACCTTGCAATCCCCTGGGTAAGTCACATTCTCTTCCAGGTCCCCGTCTCTGCACATGCAAGACTCCTGAGAGCGTTCCTCCCCACACGTCCTGCCTAGCAAACTCCTACTGGAGTTCAGTGACTTGAAGACAAGATGGTTGCAAGACACACTATTATTTTACACCAGGAAAAAAAA
>NW_023215820.1:0-614 GCF_002007445.2 Ailuropoda melanoleuca
TGTCCCTCCCCTGTACCTGGAGTTAACACTTCCTAGTAAAATGGTAGCTCATTAGCCTCTGCCTCTGCTCAGCCCAGACTAGGACAGAATTTTTGGAGGCTGGTGAACAGATGGTGAGGAGGTAGCTGCTGAGGCCCAGCCGACAGAGCTGTAGCAGAGAGCATAGCGCAGGGGTTGGAACCCTGTGGGGGAGGACTGGTCCACCCCCAAGGGCCCTGGATGCCCAAGAATAAGAAACACTGTGCCTGATGGAAGGTGGGACAGAGAAGTAGACCAAAAAGAGTGGTGGGGATGGGGGGAATTTGGTGCAGTCTGTAGCTTTGGCCATTAGCACTCTACCCCAGGCAACTCAAGATAAGCATGGGGTCAAGTGAGACCAGGGAGGATTAATCCTGGTATACAGGGACATTTAACAAAACAGCTAGCCAACACTCTTCCGAAGGTCACTATCAGAGGGAAAAAAATCTAGATTTAAAGATTCTTTTTGGGCAAAAAAGGAATGACAGTGCAATGCATAAAACTTCATTGGATCCTGGTTCAAAAAATGAAAGACAGGGAACATATATATTCCATTGGGACAACTGGGGAAAACTGAATATGCAATAGATATTAGA
>NW_023215821.1:0-614 GCF_002007445.2 Ailuropoda melanoleuca
ATTTATTTGACAGAGATAGAGACAGCCAGTGAGAGAGGGAACACAGCAGGGGGAGTGGGAGAGGAAGAAGCCGGCTCATAGCGGAGGAGCCTGATGTGGGGCCTGATCCCACAATGCCGGATCACGCCCTGAGCCGAAGGCAGACGCTTATCCGCTGTGCCACCCAGGCGCTCCTAGTGGGATCTTTGTCTAGTTTTGGAATCAAGATAATGCCGACCTCATAGACTGAGTTTGGAAGTTTTCCTTCCATTTCTATTTTTTGGAACAGTTTGGGAAGAACAGATATTAACTCTTCTTTAAATATTTGGTAGAATTCCCCTTGGAAGATATCTAGCCCTGGACTTTTGTTTGTTGGGAGATTTTTGATTACTGATTCAATTTCTTTGCTGGCTATGGGTCTGTTCGAATATTGTTAAAATGTTTATACTACCCAAAGCAGTCTACACATTTAATGCAATCCCTATCAAAATACCACCAGAATTTTTCACAGAACTAGAACAAACAATCCTAAAATTGGTATGGAACCACAAAAGTCCTCAAATGGCCAAAGCAATCTTGAAAAAGAAAAGCAAAGCTGGAGGCATCACAATTCTGGACTTCAAGCTATATTACAA
>NW_023215824.1:0-2364 GCF_002007445.2 Ailuropoda melanoleuca
TATTTATTTATTTATTTATTTATTTATTTGACAAAGAGAGAGACAGCCAGTGAGAGAGGGAACACAAGCAGTGGGAGTGGGAGAGGAAGAAGCAGGCTCCCAGCATAGGAGCCTGATGTGGGGCTCCATCCCAGGACTCTGGGATCATGCCCTGAGCCAAAGGCAGATGCTTAACGACTGAGCCACCCAGNCAGGTGTCCCTGAGATGAAAATAAATTAATGGTCAACACAGGCAATGCTTACTTGACGTAACTGATCAATCTATCTGATTTTTATAGTTGGTTTTTGAGTGAATCAGTTGATTGTTTTAATGTAAAACATAGCAATCACTGATTTTATAACTTCTGAAAAAAGAAAACCAATGAAGTCAGATGCTTCATAATTTGAGGTGGTTTGATTTAATAATGGTGACTTTAAAAATGCAAATGACACACTGGAGGAAGGATACTTCCTCCTAAGTAGTGATGTGCTTCATTGAAATAATATTCATGTGTCTCAGTTAATTATTAGCTGTGGTTTCCCTCTTTACACAAATAACATAAGGCTTACTTACGGTAGTGGGAGAAAGCCAGTGAAACAAAGAACCCACAAAAATAATCAGGGGCTAAGGATATAAATCCTTTTTTTTTCTACTTCATGAAAGCCTGCATAGGTAATCTGCCTCAACCCACACTACGTCTGATTTCCAGTGTACATCATTACCTCAGGTTTCCACATGCCTAGGTAAGAGCATTATTAGCTTGGGTAACAAGGATATAAGTCTGATTGGAATAAACGTGGTGTTCTTTAAAAATGCCATTCTTAGAGTCAGGGGACAGTTTTCCCAAAGGAACAGTTAGAAAGCATATTAGATGACTTTAGTCAAAGGAATACCTACATCAACTCTTAGAAGTAATAAATACTAACTTTCCATGTAGAAGAGATCAAAATGTAAGAAAGTACTCAATGAATATTCTAACTTAGAGAACCAAGACTTAGCTTGAATAAACCTCTCCAACAGGCTGTCAATTGTGTCATGCTGGGGAAGAAAAATTATCCTCATCTTCTTCACCATTCACCATATGTCAGTGGCATAAAAAACAGGTATTTTCTCTCCCAGTTATAAAGATGTGCATTTATGATCTGTACGATCAGAAAGTGTTTTTTCCTATCATATATGTTATATAATCGGAGCTACAATTTTTGAAGACTGATTAGAAAACTATGAATCAAAAAGAGAAACTTGGAAACACAGAGAAGCTCATCTGAAGAGATTCATAAAAATGCCTATTTAAATTTCAAGCCACTATTTACAACCTTGCAAACATATCCTTATCCTCTCATAGTCACGAATATACTAAATGTATATGTATATACTTATAATAATATGATTTTGACAGATGGTTGATTTTAAATGAATGTTTTCAGAGTGAATAAAACTTATGTTTCAGGTTTCTTTTAAACTTCTTATTCTTCCATTCAAGTCTAACAATATTAGTTCAGCTATTTTCCTGTTACATGATTAGAATTATGGATTCAGGTACTTAACATAAATATAAACTTAATTATTATTTATGTTATAATAAATGTATGCACATGGATATCTACACATGTAAAGGTTTATTAACTAGTTACATTGTGTACTAATTTCTCTGCAATTGTGAGCAATTATCTCCACTGAATGAAGTTCAGTAGGTATACCTTAATATGTATTGAGCCAAAGATGAAAAAAAACAAATTAAAAAACAAAAACAATCTCAGGTTCAACTGGATAAAAGTTAAATAATGACTCACATGTAAAATATATAAAATGAAGAATCAAAGTAAGACTGAATGTGTAAGAAAACAGAAAACTATTATCAATGCAGCCGAAAGAATCAGTTGTTAACAAACTTGAAATAACTGAAAGAGGAGTTTTTTTAAAGTTGTGCTTTTAATTTATCATATACAAAGTATATAAAGTCTTTAAAAATAATAAAAATGGGATGAAGTTAGAAATGAGAAGAATGCTAACAATCTGTAATAAAAAATTATGCAATGTGCCATAGAAGGTGAACTACAATAGGAAACAAAATGAAGAGCAATCTGTGTAAAGAGACTATAAATTTAAAAAAAAAGTCTTCCAAATTTGTGCAAAAAACAAAAAGTTGAATATGAAGTATTAGGAGATTATCTAGTTTAAAGAGTGAGGAAAAGCTTTATTGAAATTATATAGAGATCAAATACGACCAAACCAAACTAAAAATGTGAATGAAGTTAATGTAAGTGGAAAACAAACAAAAAATACGGGATTGAATTTTTTTTTCTTTTCATGTCGAAAACATACATGGTGAAATTTGTTTCTCTATTTCCCTCAACAATTTTTTAATGGAAAAATATATTTGC
>NW_023215825.1:0-1065 GCF_002007445.2 Ailuropoda melanoleuca
TGATCACTCAGGACACTATATTTGTCAACCAAGCTGGGTTAGAGGAATCACACTGCTAAGGACAGTGGTTTCATATGATTTCATGTTTATGAGTGTTTACATACATAGGCCAGAAAATGCCTGTGTGGTGCAGGTACTCACCATGCTGTAGTATTTTATACCATGTTTCATAGGACTCTTAGTCTTAATTATAAGAGTAATAATTAACTTTTTAGGAGGCACTTAATATAAGCCAGGTACTCTTGTATGCACCTTACTTGTATTAATTCATGTAATACTGACAAATACTCTATGAAGTAGTTATTCTCCCACTTTACAGACTACAGAACAGAGGAACAGAAATTAAGAAACTAGCCCAAGCTCACTTACACAGGAGCAATGGGATTTAAACCCACTCTGATTCCAGAACCCAAGATTTTAACTTCTATGTTAAACTGCCTTGCTTTCTAATCTTTCAAGAGTTTTGCCAGGGTGCTGGGGCAGTATTTTCCATTAAGAATTGCTCGGAGGTGATATAATGGGGTAAACGGAAAGATCTTGGAGTTTAGCCGGCCTTCTTACTTCTGAGCCTGTGGGCAGCAGGTCAGAACCAGTGACTACAGAGGCTCCCTGGCCTGAACACCACTGCGGCAGGCACTTGCCAGAGAATCCTTTAATAGCCTGTTCTATGAATTAGTAATCAGATATTTTCCATAAAGCACTGTGAAAGAATTCAATAAAGACACCTAGGGAAATTAAAATAAGCCATTTTATTCTGTATGAATTCAGAGGACTTAGGGAGAAACATCTGTCAAGGTCAGGGAAATAGAAGAATGCTGGGGGAGGAAAGGTGAGAAAAAAGATTTTTTTTTTAATCCAAAAAGCAGAAGTTGGAAGGAGAGCATCTTTTTTTTTTTCTTCTGAACAGCTTTGAAATGTTAATCTTTGCATCCTGGTGTTAATGTGGACCCTAGAGCAGGATGCTGGAGAGGCCCTTCACCTCTCTGGAGTCTGTGTACCTGTGCCAAGATGATATCACTATGGATTCCCTTTCCTTTTCTTTTTTTTTTTTTTTCCACCACCCCC
>NW_023215826.1:0-614 GCF_002007445.2 Ailuropoda melanoleuca
GATCCGGTCAGTAGCCAGAAGGGATGAAGCTGTTAAGGTAGAATTGTCTTGAGCTTTCTTAGTAGAAATGAGGCATCCAGAACAATTCAGATGGCGTCTGGTGCTGTCCGTGCTGGCACGCCGCACCTGAACCCCTCTGCTCCGCTCCGGGCACGGGGTTTTCCAAGATGCTCGGAAGCTAGAGTAGGTCCAGATGATGTGACTCAGACGTGAGGGGGCCGGAAACAGCATCCGATGAGGAGCACTTAAAATAACGGCATGTTTTTACAGAAGGGCTTAGAAGGGGGAAATGGAGTCGTGATGTCCAAATATTTGGAAGGTCGCCATAGAAAAGAGGCTGGAGTCTCATTTTTTTCTTTTTATTTGAGACTCCAGAGAGTGGAAGTCACAGGCAGGCAGTTTTTGTTATGGTGTAAGGAGGCCTGCGCCAACAATTCCAGCTGTCTGGTGAAACAGGCCCCTCTTGAAATAATGACTTCTCCATCACTGGGAACTCGGAAGCGGTGGCTGGATGCTAGGGGTGGTGATGAAGAGATTCTCACACTTGTAGAGAAATAGCTTCCCTGATTCCTTCTGCCTCCAGTCACATGGGATGTCAGCCTTCAGGAGAGGGG
>NW_023215827.1:0-614 GCF_002007445.2 Ailuropoda melanoleuca
TTTTTTAGGAACATCCATACTATTTTCCATAGTGTCCAATTTACATTCCCACCAACAGTGTACGAGGGTTCCCGTTTCTCCGCATCCTCACCAACACTTGTTATTTCTCGTCATATGATAATATTCATTCTAACATGTATGGGATGGTATCTCACTATGGGTTTGATTTGCATTGTCCTGATGATTAGTGATGTTGAGTACCTTTCCATGTACCTGTTGGCCATCTGTATGTCTTCTATGCAAAAATGTCTCTTCGGATTCTCTGTCCATTTTTTTTAATCAGATTTTTTTTGCTGTTGTGTTGTATGAGTTCTTTATATATTTTGAATATTAACTCCTTATTAGATATATGATTTGCAAATATTTTCTCCTGTTCAGTAGGTATGTGTTTTTGTGTTTTGTTGATGGTTTTCTTTGCTGTGCAGAAGTTCTTTAGTTTGATGTAGTCCCACTGGTTTATTTTTTGCTTTTGTTGCCTATGCTTTTGGTGTCAGATCCAAAAAATTGCCAAAACCAACGTCAAGGAGCTTACCGCCTATGTTTTTCTTCTAGAAGTTTTATGGTTTCTGGTATTATATTCAAGTATTCTGTTTTGACTTGATTTTTGTGCATGG
>NW_023215828.1:0-614 GCF_002007445.2 Ailuropoda melanoleuca
CTTCTGAGAAGGTAATACTTGAGCTCAAATTTAAAAGTTCAAAAGCAGGTAGCCATGCAAAGAGAGGCAAAAAGGAAGTTCTCAGGTAGCAACAACATACACAAACGGGGATGTTCAAGAAATGGAAAGGCCAATGGAATTAGGGCAGCGTTTTCCAAACATCTTGGCCTGAAACCCAGGGATCAAACAACACATTTTATGCTGTAAACCACTATATGAGCACACAGGCCTGAAATACAAGTTAGCCTCATACCAGCAGACTCTACTATTTCCCATTCTACTCTACCTCTTCTTAACAAGTAAACTACTGGTCAGGACCTGAGAGAGGGATTTCAGGATTGATGAAAGGGCTGGGGAGAATTTGGAAACAAAAACAAAAACCACAGGGCTGGGCAGTGAGTACAACAGAACATCTTTGGACATGAAATCTGAGCAAGAGATAAGGGCCAGGGAGTGGATGCCCTTTTCAACCAGAGGACTGCTCTTCCTCTGTTCCCAGGGATTCTGACTTTCCGTCAGCTGTCATTTCCCTTCAGCCTGAGGAACTTCCGGTAGCAATTCCTATAGTGCAGGTCAGCTGGTGACAATTCTCTTGGCTTGGGTTTATCTCCAAA
>NW_023215830.1:0-614 GCF_002007445.2 Ailuropoda melanoleuca
CTTTGCTTATTTGGTTTGTTTCTTAAATGTCACATGTGAGTGAAATCATATGGTATTTGTCTTTCTCTGATGTATTCCACTTAGCATTATACGCTCTAGCTCCGTCCATGTTCTTGAAACAGCAAGACTTCATTCTCTTTGATATTTGAATAATATTCCATTGTATAAATATGCCACAACTTCTTTGTCCATTCATGGATTGGTGGACACTTGGCTGCTTCCATATCTTGGGTATTGTAAATAATGCCCCTAGGAACATAGGTGTGCCTGTATCCCTTTGAATTAGTGTTTTGTATTCTTTGGATAAATACCCAGTAGTGCACTTGCTGGATCATATGGTAGTTATATATTTTTAACTTTTTGAGATCCGTCCATACTCTTTTCCACAGTACTGCACCAGTTTGCACCCCCCTCCAACAGTGTAAGAGGGTTCCTTTTTCTCCACGTATTCACCAACACCTGTTGTATGTGTTTTTTATTTTAGCCATTCTAATAGATGTGAGGTCATATCTCATTGTGGTTTTGATTTGCATTTCGCTGATGATTGGTGATGAGAGCATTTTCATGTGTCTGTTGGCTATCTGTATGTCTTTTTTTGAAAAATGGCTGTTCAC
>NW_023215831.1:0-614 GCF_002007445.2 Ailuropoda melanoleuca
TTTTTTTTTTTTTTTTTTAGATTTTATTTGTGAGAAAGAGAGAGAGCGCAAGCAGGGGGAGCAGCAGGCAGAGGGAGACGCAGGCTCCCCGCTGAGCAGGGAGCCTGATGCGGGCATCAACTCCAGGACCCTAGGATCATGACCTGAGCAGAAGGCAGACACTCAACTGACTGAGCAACCCAGGTGTGCCTAAATCAGGGCTCTTAGTGGCAAAAAATTTGTTATAGGATATTGAAATCTCACCTAAACTCTCAGAAATTAGAGAACACAACTCTTGTACACAGCCTAGAACAAGACCCAACAATCAAGGGGATTCTTTAGCAAAAATATGTCCACCAAAAATTCCACAGCTGGCCCACGTGAGGCTACACATTGGATGTCAGAACGTCTGCCACCTCTACCATTCTTATCGGAAGATTAATCCCTAGACGTGAGACCGCCTTCTCCCATTGCTCGTTTTTTAATCTAGTTCTCCTATGGGTGTATCTGATAAATTGAGTCCAGTTTATATTCAGTTGTAAGAGTCTCGGGGTGTAGTGTTTTGGGACATACGGATGGGGCTTCTATTTTGAAATGAATATCATTATGTGGAAAATTACCAAATTTAAGGAGAG
>NW_023215832.1:0-614 GCF_002007445.2 Ailuropoda melanoleuca
AGCAAAGGTAAAGAGATTTTGCAGATGTAATTAAAGTCCTTTATCAGTTGATTTTGAGTTAATCAAAATGAAGCCTACCCTTGGGCCTGACCTAATCAGGTGAACCCTTTTAAAAAGGACCCAGACCTTAAGGGAGAGTTTTAAAGCACAGAGATGTTTTCCTTCTAGCCATGAAAAATCAAACTGTCCAGTTGTGGAGAGTTCATGTGGCAGGGAACAACAGTCAGCCTCTCACAGCTGAAGGTCTCCATCCTACAACTGCATGGATCTGAATCCTGCCAGTAATCCATCTTGGAAGCCAGTCTTGGAACCGATCTCGGAATTGGCCTCGGATAAGATTGCAATTGCAGCTGATGCCTTGATTTCAGCCTTGTGAGACCCAAGCAGAGGACCTATCTAAGCCACGCCTGGACTTCTGATTCACAGAAACTGTGAGCTAATGAATGGGTATTGGCAAGTACTTACTGAACATCTACAATGTGCTAGGAATGGACTGTTCTAGGTGCTGAAACTGCATTCACTAAGAAAGAGATAAAAATGCCTGCTCTTACATTGTTGGTGGGAATGCAAGTTGGTACAGCCACTCTGGAAAACAGTGTGGAGGTCCCTTAAAA
>NW_023215833.1:0-614 GCF_002007445.2 Ailuropoda melanoleuca
AGTAGTGCTACAGTGAACATGGGAATACAGATCTCTTCAATAACTTGTTTTTATTTCCTTTGATATAGACAAAAGTGGTATTGCTGGACACATGGTAGTGTCCATTTTTATTTCTGAGGAACCTCCATACCTTTTTCATACTGACTACACCAATTCACAGTCTCACCAGCATTGCATAAGGATACTCCACATCCTTGCCAACACTGACCGTCTTTTCTTTTTGATAGTAGCCATTCTAATATGTGGGAAGTGATATCTCATTGTGGTTTTTATTTGCATTTCTCCGATGATTAGTGATGTTGAGCAACTTTTCATGTACCTTTTGATCATTTGAATATCTTCTTTGTAAAAATGTTTACTTAGTTCCTCAGTCCATATTCTTTTACTTTGCCCAGTACTAGTTATTTTAAAATATTAGGAACCTTGACATTTAAAGAATTCAATATTTGTTTCAAATAAGAACTCTGGTACTGAAATTTGAATAAATTGCCTCAGAGAAAATTGTTGGTAAACATTACAAATAGCATTATTGGTTTGCAAAGGTCACCAACACAGTATAACAGTTTTGGTAGAGCCAGGCACAATATCTGAGGAAAAAAGAAAAGAAAAAAAAA
>NW_023215835.1:0-614 GCF_002007445.2 Ailuropoda melanoleuca
AGGTCTGCTCAATTGCTGTCGCGATATCGACCCCGTGCTCCTATCATTGCAGTAACTCGTAATGGACAGACTGCCCGACAGGCTCATTTATACCGTGGAGTCTTTCCTGTGCTGTACAAGGAACCTGTAGATGAGTCCTGGGCAGAGGATGTGGATCGCAGAGTGAATTTTGCTATGGATATCGGAAAGGCACGAGGGTTCTTTAAGAGTGGAGATGTGGTCGTCGTCCTCACAGGCTGGCGCCCTGGCTCCGGTTACACCAACACCATGCGCGTGGTGCCAGTTCCTTAAAGCTTGCATTGCAGAACTCAGACCACTTCCTTTGCACTGTTTAATTAGTCTAGAACTGCTTGCTGTGTTCCGTCACGTTTGTAGAGTGGATGTTGACTGCTAGGTAACTAGCACAAAGAACAGACCCACTTAAACCTGCTGGAGAAAATAAGTTTACATCCCTTCACAGGAGTAAATTATATGTGCACTTTTGGCCCTAGTCATTCTTTCTGACAGTTGTTGCCAAGGTCTGCTCTGTGAAATCCTGAATCTTGTGGCCATTGGGAGAATACTACAATGATTCTACCCATATTGCATATCAGATTCCTTCAAAAAATCATCTG
>NW_023215836.1:0-2567 GCF_002007445.2 Ailuropoda melanoleuca
AATGGGCGACAAGAGGGATTGGGGAGCTGGGGCACGAAATATTAGCAGCCATGGGGAAAGAGGGGGAAACCATAATAAAAAACACTACCAAATCACATTTAAGTAATGCTAAGGTTATGACACACACCAATAAAACCAGGAGACATACAGTCACAGCTGACACGTCATTCGTAACATGGCTTCCTCTGCCTGTCACTGCAGCCAAGATGTGGGTCCACTTCACCACCTGCCGGACATGGAGGGCTCCCCCCTGCTCTGCCTTGGGTTGAGACGGTTTGCCAGCACCAGCTGTGTTTCTCGGAAAGCGACTTGGAGCTTTCTCCATCTTAACTTCCTCAAAGTGTTTTTCGAGCAAGGAAGGCTACAAGCCAAAGCTGGTTGGAAGGGTCAATTCCTCCTGAAGAAGCTGTCCTCTCTCCTGGGACCCCAGAACTCTCTGACTTGCCCTCCACTCAGCACATGGCAACAGGCATTCTCTTAGGCCGGCTGAGGACAGGTCGCCATGAGCTCCATTCTGTGCTGCGCTCGCTCCAAGAGCACGGGCATCACTCCCGCGGCCTCTGGTGGGCCACCTTCCATCCCAGTCACCTGGGCCATCACCTCGGCCATCACCTCTGCCTTCTCAGGCCTGCCCACTCCCTCCGGGGCAGGAACGCTCGGGATGTGTCTAGCACAAGGAACTCTTCCCCAAGGGACGGCGCTTAACTTTCTTGAATCCATTTGGTATCTGGGACCACTTCCAGAACGAAGTTTTTAAATCCATGATGTGACACACAGAGGATTACACAGGGAAGTCGTTACGTCGAAATACCAGATATTTTAAAAATTAGGATCTTCTAATATGCGTGCTTCCTTATTAGTGCATCCAATAATACCTAGCAGTGGGGTCCAACGACTCCCCTGACTTTGCAATAGGGACATGCAAATAACACGTTGAGGTCTCCACAACAACCATAACGAGGTGTGACAATATTTGCGATTTCTGTTGGTGACAAAGTGGAAAGTACTATTGACACTGTTTGTCCCCTGACTTCGTCATTGAAGGAAATGCTGAACTTTCATTAGAAATGATGGAAAAAAAGATGTAATTCCTTCCAGCCAAGTTCATGGGCTCCTGAATTCTCTCCACAGCTCCTGGGGTGGGGGGCACCCGGGCTCCAGGCTAAACAGCCTGAGCGCAGGTGCAGGACCCCCAGGTAAGGGACCCCATCTGTCTTGTTTGTAGCGGCAACACGATGCCTGGCAGAGGGCCCGGCGTATCTGCAGATGACGAGTGAATGGCATGGGTATACAACCTCGCTCTGCATCTGTGCATGGCGTTTCTGGATGGCTCCTCGAGAAAAGTGGGGCACCCTGGTCTTTTCACGTTTGCCTGTGGACTCGTTCCATCAGCAGCATGCACCGTTACTTACGTTAACTGAGCTCTCATGTACACATCACGAAATCTACCACTTCCAGTGTGTGATTCAGGGCATTTCATATATTCCCAAGGTTGTATAACCCTGTTGGCTAATTCCAGAACACTGCCATCAGCCCGTACTCGTTAGCTCTCACTCCCCTCCTCCCCTCCCCACAGCTCCTGGCGACCACCAACGTGTTTTGTCTCTGTGGACTCCCTCTGGGGACATTTCACATCAACAGAATCCTACAATCTGTGGCCTTTTGTGTCTGGCTTCTGTCATTCTAAGCACAGTGTTTCCACCCACACGGTCGCACTTACCGGCACCTCATTCTTTTTATGGCTGAATACTGTTCCATTGTATGGACAGACCACATTTTGCTCATCCATTCACCTGCTGATAGACATTTGGGTTGTTAACACCAACATGTACTAGATGGGAACTCACAGTGAGCAGAGACCCTGCCCTCATGGGGTCAGAACAGCAGGCCCTTAGGCCACCCCTGGGGTTGGGATCCTTCAGTTTCCCCATCCTTAAATGGGGACAGGTCTACCTCGGAAGATTCCAGGGAGGCTTTAGAAAGTGAATACATGTGAAAGACTTAGAATGTGCTTAGAATGAATGTGGCGAGTGTCGGAGAACAGAGTCAATAAATTATGTCAATCACACTGTGTGATTAATGCCAGGAAAGAAGCAAGCAGGTGTTGACGGTATGGTGGGTCTCACAGAGAGAGGGCATGTGGATGAGACAGTCAGGGAAAGCCTGTGTCAGTCTTAATCCAAGGCCCAAAGGATGAGAAGGAACCAAGTGAATGAAGCAGCAGGGGACCAGGGATCCTGGCNTTTTTTCATTCTAAAACCTTGAAACCCAAAGTGTATTTACACATGCAGCACATCCCAGCTGAGACACAGAGTTCACATGCCCGCTGGCCATGCGGGGGAGGGGCCGCCATCCCGGGCAGCACAGAGAGGGCCTGTCGGAGGGCAAACGGGGCGAGAGCGTTGGATCCTCGGGGACAGCAGGCGTGACGTGACGTGGTCTGCCTCTGAAACAGACTGAAGAGGCTGCTCTGTGAGGACAGACTCAGGGGAGACAAGAGGGGAGGCAGGGGACCACTCAGGGGGCAAGGGGTCATGGTGACCTGGGTCACCAGATGCTGACAGTGG
>NW_023215837.1:0-8553 GCF_002007445.2 Ailuropoda melanoleuca
GACAGGTTCTTTGCTATAACTACCAATTAATGAGAAGAGCTAGCCCTGACTGCATTCACATGGGAAGACAGACAATATTAGTTTACTGTATTACCACAAGGATACCTTAATAGTCTGCTAATACCCTCAACTTTATAACAGAAGATAACCAGACCTTTCAGGAGAACACAACACACACACACACACACACACACACACACACACCATCATTTCCCAACGTGATGATATTCTTATTTATTGTAATAACTTGGAAGAACAGGGTAAGGCCAAAATAGAGTTAACTGAACACTCACAGAATGGACAATCAATCCAGGTAAGATTCAAAGACCTCAAACTACAGTCAAATTTCTAGGTATAATTTGGTCCCCTGAAGGTAGAAAAATATGAGACCCAGTCATAAAGAGTATAGATTGCATACTAACTCTTGCCACAAAAGAAGCAGCTCAGAAAGTAATAGGATGTTTGGATATTGGAAGAAGCACATACATATGGGGATAATATTAAGACATATCTACGAAATAACTAGGAAGAGTAGGGAATGGACAGAGACAGAAGAGGCAGCCACTAGTTATCTTAGGAATACGATTACCCTACTCCTGCAGAAATAATGATCAACAATTCACCATCAGAACATTGGAACTCTGAATTGCTTGCTATGGTATCCCATCCATCATAGCATCAGACTAGGGAAATTGCTTCACAGGAAAAATAATACAGGATTCAGCAAAAGACCAGAGCATAATGAGAAACTTCCACTTACCTTACAATCCAGTTGCCTTTGGGTCAATTGAAAGGTATAATGAGGGCGCCTGGGTGGCAGAGCGGTTAAGCGTCTGCCTTCGGCTCAGGGCGTGATCCCAGCATTCTGGGATCGAGGCCCACATCAGGCTCTTCTGCTATGAGCCTGCTTCTTCCTCTCCCACTCCCCCTGCTTGTGCTCCCTCTCTCACCGGCTGTCTCTATCTCTGTTGAATAAATAAATAAAATCTTTAAAAAAAAAATTAAAAAATGACCACTAATAGCACCCCAAAACAGTAAGTTAAAGAGGAAAGCACTAATTCAAAAACAAAATGACACATATAATCTCAGTGAAATTATAGCATCTACCACTAATAAAACCTACTGGGTGACCAAAGGACAAAACATATTTCAGCAAATTAAAGAAAATAATATGATATCTTTAGAAAATTTTCAAGTATGAAAAACATAATCTTTCACTGTATCAACACTGAATGCAGGCACTAAAAACACAGATGTTTACTCCATATTAATGATAGCCAGCCACCTAGTAGCAGACATTTTTATACAGCATCATTACCGACTGTCTAATATGCAGGCTAGCATGATACAGGACAATCACTTTCAAGGAAATACTGCAAATAATAGACATTAGAGCTATAGATTCCCTTCAGTGACAAGAATAACAACAAGAAATAATTAGAAATTTTAGGGCATTGTCTTGATTTTGTAAGTATGAACCTGCTGTGCATCTTGAACCCTATAAACATTATTAAGTGGGNTACTGCAAATAATAGACATTAGAGCTATAGATTCCCTTCAGTGACAAGAATAACAACAAGAAATAATTAGAAATTTATAGGGCATTGTCTTGATTTTGTAAGTATGAACCTGCTGTGCATCTTGAACCCTATAAACATTATTAAGTGGGTCAATGTGGGATGCTAGACACACTATTTTGCCTGTTGCCCACTACTGGATACCATACTCATTGCAGCTATGGCTACTCCACAGACAGCACCAACAATAGCAGCTGCGTAACCATTCCAAACTGTAATACCACCTTCTGGTCAGGATACAACTTTACCATTTGTGTTATCTTCCACTTCTTCCACAGATCATCATCCTTGTCACCTTATTACAATGAGATCTTACAGGATTACCAGTATCACCAGCACTACCAGCATTACCAAGCCCAACCTTTCCATCCTATCCTTTGCCATCAGTACCATCTATTCACTGGGAAAACTTTGATGAAGGGAGAAACCTTGTATTGTAGGAAGCTGATGAAGCACTGGAAACTTCCATCTCAATCTCCCCCAAATCAACATGAATCCTGAACAATGCCCCTATTATAGTAGACACCAATTCAGAGGATGAAATCATCCTGACCTACTAAACGTCTCTTGGTATTATAACCTAGCAGACATACCAAGTCAACTAGGTACTTTACTTTATTCCTTACTTCTACCTTGGCTTACTGAATTAAGTGCAGCATTAGACATATGGCAAAGACCTTCTGCAAATAATACCAATTTATTCCTACTTTACTTTGTGTGCTAGCATTTTATTGTAAAAGAGCAGATGCTGAATATGCAGAGTGGGTACTTGCATACCCGCAGCCAAGACCCTTTCCAAATCTTATGGCTGCTTATTTACTAGGCCAACTTGCTGCTCTTGCTCATTAGAATCTGGAGACTAGTTATCTGTCCATTTGGTGTGCCCAGACATTGTGTGCTGCTTCAATTGGTTATTATCTCTGTTCAATGGAGAGAAGCCTACATGTTGATGGCATGAATAACTCTGCTTCACCCTATGCATCCTCGGCACCCATTCCAGCTCAGCTACATCTTCTATGTCATCCAAAAACGAAATATCTCAAGTTAGCCCTCTCAGAACTACCACTAATCCGTACCCACTTGATCAAAATCTTATGCGATACCAAGGCAAATTTCTGGCTTTAGCAATAGACCAAGCATAGCTATAAGAAATTGCAAAAATGGCCACATGTGTGCATATTAATAAGGGTATATCAGAAAATATATTTAGGGCACCTGGCTGGCTCAGAGAGTAGAGCCTGCAACTCTTGATCAGGGGGCTGAGAGTTCAAACCCTACATCAGGGGTAGAGTTCACTTAAAAAAAAAGAAATATATATATATGTATATGTATATGTAATATATATATGTAAAACTATTATGCAAAAAATATATATAACCATCAATTCAATATCCAATGCTCTAAAAGAATTAAGCATACAGTAAGAAGAAATTTTCATCTGCCACACTGCTGGAATATGACCAGAAATACTAAATATATACAAATAAGATTATATGTGCTCTGTACACACAGATCCAAAAGATGCATCTGTAGAAATGCAGTACTGTCTCACCCTTGCAGGATGCTCGTTGAAGTCAATATATCAGCTGGCAGGGCATGAAATGACAATGCTAATGACATATACAGAACCACAACCTGACACACGCGGGACAAAAAAGCAAAGTCATGTCTCAATGTATAACAGAAAGATCCTTTCTGTTTAACAGATGCTATGGAGCCAACTGTAGACCGGAAAACATGATCAAAGCAAAGCAGTCTGGTAACCCAGAGAGAAGACCAGTATTAGTCCAGGCACATTCAAATATTAACACAGTAATGAAGATGTAGACTGTCTGGGTAAATTGGCACAAGTTGCTTTATGCAATTCCTTTGTGTGGTATGATGTTATACAATGTTTCTGCAGAACCAAACAGTATCAGAACTTTCATATTCATATTGAAGGGAAATAAACTATTAATTTGGTGCTAAAACAAAATGCATATATACTTTGGTGCCGTCCATATACCATGACTTGATCTTCACTTTACAAGATAATACTAAATCACTATGTAGGGATGCACCAAATAATGCAACTATGAATCAAATATTATGGTGGCCCATGCCTAAGGTTACATACTCAACTTTAAATTTTACAAACAACATATTCTCGAATAGAATATATGACATGACATGCAGATATTGTATGAACCCAGGCAGATTGTTCCTCTAGTGATGAGACAGGAATCTCAGAACTAATATGTAATGCATGCATTTGGGTATATAAAGGATAATATACATATAAATACCACTACATAGTGGGCAGTAACATGGACATACCAGTGTAAAAATCTTTATATTAATAATGTATTAAAAAAACCTGCCAATTGGAACAGAATTGTGTTCTATTTATGGAACAGAAAACATGAAGAATAAATAGATGACTAGTAAAAAGGGAAAGAATGAGAGGTGAACTATTAAATTAAAAAATTTGAGACAACCTTTAAAAACCACTAAAAAATTATGGAAATGAGCTTATCACAGGAAATAATAAATATGTAGTTCCAGCCATAGGTAATGATGATGCTTTCAGAACAAATATTATCATAGCACATCCACATGATGGCAATTGGGCAATTACATCTTTCTTTTTATTGAAGTATAGCCGGCATTCAGTGTTATGTTAGTTGTAGGTGTGCAACATAGTGATTTAACAATTCTAGAATTATATCTTTCAATATAAATAGGCCAAAAAATGATCATTTACTACACCCCCAACTTATATTCACCTATCAGAAGATTAACAATAGATCCATGGACACAGTGTCTGGACTCTAAAAGAATAGGGATACTTTGTAAGGTGTATAGACGACACACAGGAAGCTTAGCATATAACACATATCATTATCCCTGGTGGTATACATCAGGCTTCTATCTCACATCACAGATTTCTACCTCAAGAATATGGGAACCTATAAAGTCCCTCCTAGTTATATTGGAACTTACAATAGTAGCCAATACCTTTTAATTTAATATCCAACATTTTCTAGGCAGATATAGAGCCCCAAACTGTGCTCAGTTTTATCCCTTTTTGTTTATGCCTAATTTACAAGCTGTGGCCAAACAGATGCACTTAAAGGAAAGAAACTCTTAGAGTTCCTTATTGGACTGGTAGCAGGTTTAATTGGAGACAAAATGGCAGTCATTTTTTCTGAATTCCAAATCAACCAAATTATATTTTAAAGACTTTGAAACCAGACAATCTCAATAAACACATGCAATGGCAGCTTTGTATTTATTGTGTACACAGATGGATAAAATTAGCAATACATTACAAAACACAAATAAATTTCAGACAGAAGTAAATAGAGCAGAAATTCTACATAAAGCAGTTGGAGAAAACACTAAACATAATGAAATACTAAGAAATGATATAAAAGAACTTTCTCTAAGAGTAGATTGTCAGTTGTTGCTGTTAAGATTGGTGGATATGTGGAATATTCTTAAACAGCTATAATCTTGGAGCAATGATAGTCACTTGAGATAACAACTCAACCAGGACTAGAGTAGATACAACACATTCCTTCGGCAACTATTAAATTAGAATGTTGGCACTTAAAAAGGAAACATGACATTGGGTTAACACACTTTTGCAGTTCCCCAATATCAAAAGGGAGAGAGAAGCCTACAGGCCACAGAAAGCCCCCTTGTCATAAAAGAAACATATGTTCCTAAGGATATGTTAGTGAAATGGAACCAAAATACCTTTAGCACTGCTACACCTTTGGATAAACCTATGGTACAAATACCGTGACTATGGTCTTGAGGTCTCCTTAACTAGTTAGACGTTTAATATGGGAAAATGGACAACAGTATGTCCTAAGATAAAACATACCCTAACCAAATAGAGTCAAGGAGAAAAAAGATACATAACATAATGGAATGTGAGAATACAGTAACAGGTAATAAATGTGACAATAGAAGGAAAAAGATACTATTCAAGGTCAATAGAAGATAAAGGAATTATTAAGATAACTGGAGAAATATTTCACATTGAGCTTCCAAAAAATTAATTTAATAAATGGAAATTGTACATTAAAAAAATTAAGTAAAAGAACATTTGGAAGATGTGACTAATATGGTCAAAATAATTAGCAGGAATTGAAAAAAGAACAAAAATATGCATTCCCTAATATAATGACAGTCTTCAATTTTGATGTTACTGCATGTGAACACATGCTTGATCATGCTATGCAAGCCTGTACCCTCTGAAGTTTTATAAAAATGATATTTACTTGAAAATGTACTTGTCAAGGAAGTTTAACAGCCTTTTAAGAAGCTTCAATCTTGGTTGTTTAGTGATTGGGTATGGTGCCATGTTAAAGAGTTCCTTGCTACACTTATGTTAATAATACTAGAAGTATGGTTGCTTACATTGGTCATTAATCTATGGTGTAAATTACATACAATATATAATCGAGTGTGATTAAAGACAATAAGTGATTTATAATCACAGGGTGAACTGATATATATGTGAACTTGTATTTGTTAAGAACATCAGCTCCTTAGGATACATATAAATAAAGTGATCTGAAATAACAGAGTGGATTGTTGTGTATTGGTTTGCTATGATTTCAAATCCATTTGTTTATAACTTAAGTAAAGTTGTTTTGAATCTATTATGCTAAGGAAGCTGTATCAGGGTTTGTTCTATCAGTATTTGTTGTCAGTAAGTTCTCAGTAGCTCAAAAGTTGATGGGTACTACTGGCAATTAATCAATAAGAATATTTGGAAGAGTAGTTTTGAGAAGAGGTTCTTATCAATAAGAGCAGGTGCAAGAAACATAATGGACACTAAAACTTTAAATAATAAGAATTTGTGGAGGACTTACTGAGAGTGTTAGATCTGGGCAAGGCTACCCTTTGGTGATTTGAAGAGCTCTCCAAAGATCTTGAGATACTTGCTCCTGTCTTGGCCAGGCTACTTTTTAAAATTTTTTTTCTTTTTAAAGATTTTATTTTTAAGTAATCTCTACACCCAGTGTGGGGCTTAAACTCACAACACCATGACCAAGAGTTGCATGCTGTACTGAGCCATCCAGATGCCCTTTGGCCAGGCTACTTTTAATTGGCAATGGTGTTAAATCACGCAGCAGTCTCAGGAAGAGAAGGGGTTATTTGTTCCTGCCTTGGTGAGGCTACTTATAGGGGAAGTGGTGCCAACTGTGTAATGGTCTTTCGAGTAATAATCTTCAGAGCAGCCCACCTTGCCTGCCAACACTGGTGCCATTGCCCACTAGCTATGTGCCCCAGCAGTGAGGGACCCAAGCAAAATCATCCCGATTTGGTGTGATTCAAAGCCCAGCTTTTAATTGGAAGCACTGACTCACCAAGAGTCAACTCATAGAAAGGCACACCTCAACTACATTTGGACTTTATTTCTTTCATTTCTCCTTTTCCTGGTACAATTGTGTAATTAATCTATTATTGGTTTACAGTTTGTTATTTCTCTATCAGCTTACGAAAAGACATTATCCTGTATGCTATTGGCTTATAAAATATTACTATTATTGATTATAATTCCTGCAGTGAACTTGTGTTAAATAAATTAATGGCAAAGATAAATCTCAGTCTCTGAGCATAATTTGCCTCAAACAAAACACTGACAGAAGAAAAATATTTTGCCATATTCTATTATTTGGTATCATCTTAATTATTAGTAAAGTCACATGCCTCTCTCACTGGGATTGGCCATTGAAGCTTCTTTTTCTGTGTATTACCTGTTATATCGTTTGCTAGGTTTTCTACTCGACTTTGTAACTTTTCCTTGTTGATTTGTGTGTCCATTGCTGAATCCTGAACACTGACCTTTTTCTAGGTTATTATTACACATTCTATAAATATCTTTTTTTCAATCTCTACCTTTTTAAAACTTTACGTTGTCTTTCTTTTATATAATTTTAAAATTTAGTGTACCAAAATTAATAAGCTATACCATTATGATTTGTTTTTTAATGGCATGTTAAAAAAATTTTTCATTGTTCCAAAGCCATAGAGATATGATCCTATAAAGTCACCGTGGTAATATTTTTATTACTGTTTTAATTTTTAACAATACGGAAAGTACAAATAATACTTTTTTATTACTTTAATTTGCATTTACTCAACTACTGCTAAAGTTAGGTATTAATTTATAAGATTGCTGGCCTTTTGGATTTCATATTTGTCCTGACACATTTTTACTTTTCTTGTCAATTTGTTTATTATATACATGTTTGTTTGTTATATACATTAACCCTTTGTTACCTATATCCTAATACTTTATCCCAGGTTTGATTTGTATATAGACTTTGTATATTGTGTTTTTGGCATGCTGAATTTAAAAATCACAATATGGTCAATATGTCAATCCTTCTTCTTAATGGTCTATGAATTTCCAGTCTTGATCAGAAAGATTTCTCTTACTTTTATATTTTGTGTATTATTACCTATATTTCTCACAGTATTTTAATTATATTATGTTTAATATTTAATATTTAATTATTTGGTCCTTCTACATTTTATCATTTTACGTGGCAAATGAGTCCACTTTTATTTTTCCCAGATAGCTTGTTATATTAACACAATTTATTAAGCAATCCATCCTTTTCCTACTGAATTAAACTATTACCTTTGTCAAATGTTAACTTCTATTATAAAATGTAAGAGTAAGCTGTTAATAGATCTTTTATGCCAAATCAGTAGTTCCCAGAAGGGGGTGATTTTGCCCTCTGGGCACATTTACGGCTACCACAACCTGAAGAGAGAGCCCTGGAATGCCACTACATATTCTAGAATGCATAGGACATCCTTGCCCCATTAACTCCCAACGAAAAATTACCAGCTTAATGTATCAATACTGATGATTGAGAAACCCCTCCTAGAGCCAGAGACGTCTGGAGGTATGATCTCGGATTTACCTGGTATGTGCTAAATTAAGATAAATATGGCATATTTAGAT
>NW_023215838.1:0-160 GCF_002007445.2 Ailuropoda melanoleuca
CACTCCATGTGATGTCCACGCAAGGAGCACACTCCATGTGATGTCCACGCAAGCAGCACACTCCATGTGATTTCCATGCAAGCGGCACACTCCATGTGATGTCCACGCAAGGAGCACACAGATGTGATGTCCACGCAAGGAGCACACTCCATGTGATGTC
>NW_023215838.1:347-617 GCF_002007445.2 Ailuropoda melanoleuca
GCACACTCCATGTGATGTCCACGCAAGGAGCACACTCCATGTGATGTCCACGCAAGCAGCACACTCCATGTGATGTCCATGCAAGCGGCACACTACATGTGATGTCCACGCAAGCGGCACACAGATGTGATGTCCACGCAAGCGGCACACAGATGTGATGTCCACGCAAGGAGCACACAGATGTGATGTCCATGCAAGCGGCACACTACAGAAGCACCCTACAGGACTGAACTAGCTCCCCCCAAGTAACATTTGGAAAAGACAAGATGC
>NW_023215840.1:0-614 GCF_002007445.2 Ailuropoda melanoleuca
GGTTGGGTCACATGTCAGGGCCAACCTCAGGGGCAAAGACAACATGATTCTGAAGGAGTGGCCTCCATTTGGTGTGACCACTGTGAGATAGGCTGAGCCAGCCCAGCCCCAGCCTTCCACTGCTGCTCCCCAGGCTGGCAAGGGGCTGAGCCATTTACCTGCAGTGGTTCATCTCCTCGCCCCCGTAGGTTGGTCAGAGGTGTTGAGGGAGGCATTTAAAATGTGGGAATGAGCACTGGGCGTCATACACAACTAATGAATCGTTAACACTACAGTGAAAATTTATGA
The DNA here is from genome assembly GCF_002007445.2 of Ailuropoda melanoleuca. NCBI lineage: Eukaryota > Metazoa > Chordata > Mammalia > Carnivora > Ursidae > Ailuropoda > Ailuropoda melanoleuca. Next base: position 289 of record NW_023215840.1, read on the forward strand.
TGGACTATATGCTCGCTAACTGAACCTAATAAAAAATTTTAAAGAAGTAAAATAAACAAAGCAACAACAACAACAAAACTCAAGAAATGCCAGAATGAAGACAAGACAAAGAGTGAAATAAAATCACAGTGAGGGGCACCTGGGGGGCTCAGCAGGTGAAGCATCTGCCTTCAGCTCAGGTCATGATCTCGGGGTCCTGGGATTGAGCCCTGCATCCAGCTCCCTGCTCAGCGGGGAGTCTGCTTCTCTCCCTCTCTCTGCCCCTCCCCCTGCTCGTGTTCTCTCTCTCTCCCTCCCAAATAAATAAACAAAATCTTAAAAAAAAA
>NW_023215841.1:0-614 GCF_002007445.2 Ailuropoda melanoleuca
CATTGGTTGAGTATTGCTCCTAAGGGTGTTCCCTCCCTTGTCCCTCTGGGTGGCTCTTGTTTGCAAGGCTCAGTGGGCTCCCTTGAGAAGTCCCTAAGGCAGAGTATGGAAAGATCGCAGTCATGCTCTTCCTGTGGGACATTATCAGCATGCATCTGAGCTTGCGTGGAATCTTCTAGCACTGCTGGGGTTGAAGTCAGTCTCTGGCACAGGGATGTGCCATTTCAGACAATTCTCTCATGCATTTACAAATGTACAAAGAAGGCCATACCTACCTATACCTACATACATTTCTCTACACTGCTATTTGTACTGTCACAGATATGAAACCATACTATTCTTATTGTTGGGTGACTTGCTTTTCTCATTGACATGTTGCTAACTTAGCACCTTGACCCATGTAACCACTGCAGAGCAGTCCGTTGGATGGAGGTGCCATCGCTGTTTTAAGCCACTGCAGGTGTGTTCCCACATTCATCAATAACAAAATGACTCTTGCCAAGACCACCAGGATCTTTAATAAGATACCTTAAAATCCAATTTCAAAATCTCTTTGTAGTTCTCTTCCCTGGCTGTCATTTTCTTTGATGTGTTTTCTTTGACATTCGTATTAC
>NW_023215842.1:0-614 GCF_002007445.2 Ailuropoda melanoleuca
GTAGAACAATGGAACAGAATAGAAATCCCCCAAATAAACCCATGCTTATGTGGTCAATTAATCTATAACAAAGGAGGCAAGAATAAATGGAGAAAAGGCACTCTCTTCAATAAATGGTGCTGGGAAAACTGGACAGCTATATGCAAAACAGTGAAACTGGACCACTTTCTAATACCATACATAAAAATAAACTTAAAATGGATTAAAAACCTAGATATGAGACCTGAAACCATAAATACCCCTGAGAAGAACACAGGCAGTGATTTCTCTGACATTGACCACAGCAATATTTTTCTAGATAAGTCTTCTAAAGCAAGGGATGCAAAAGCAAAAATAAACTATTGGGGCTACATCAATATAAAAAGCTTTTGTACAGTGAAGAAAACCATCAACAAAACAAAAAGTCAACCTACTGAGTGGGAGAAGATATTTGCAAATGATACATCCAATAGGGGGTTAATATCCAAAATATATAAGGAACTCACAGAACTCAACACCAAAAAAACCCACAAACAAAAACCCAGAAACAAACCAATAAAAAAGCAACCTAATTAAAAAATGAGCAGAGGATCTGGACAGACGTTTTTCCAAAGAAATCCTATTCTTTTTATATT
>NW_023215843.1:0-614 GCF_002007445.2 Ailuropoda melanoleuca
TCTATTCACACCACAGTCACTAGCCACACGTGGCTTTTGAGCACTTGAAATGTGGCTAGTGCAACAGAGAAACTACATTTTATTTATTTCTGATTTAACTTAAGCTTAATAAATTCAAATTTCAGTAGCCACTTATATGGCTCATGCTTATATAGTGGGCAGTATGGCCCCAAACGATACTTCTGCCCCGAGTAAATGATGGATGCAAATATAGGGATGGACCTCCACCTGTATTCAACCCCGACCCCCCAACCCAAACGTCTGTGCACCTGTTGGGGGAGAACTCACCCTCCCCGGGTTAGCTTGCAGGCCTCAGCTCCAGAACTGAATCAGTGCTGCTACTGGCAGGCCAACCTTTATTAATGAATGTGTATGATTTTAAAAACAGAGCTTTGCCACTGCACCACTGCTGCCAAACTTTTCCTGTGTCTTTTAATCACGGGCAAGAGTGCATGAAGCCTTGTTTCTCCTGTTTTTAATCAAAAGCAATCAATACTGAATTTGTAAGATGCTATGAAAAATTTTAGTAAGGGAGGCCATCCTTTGGCAAAAAACAAGGAACTACCATCCCGTCTCAGTATTTGAAGAAAGAAACAAAACAAAACAAGACAACA
>NW_023215844.1:0-614 GCF_002007445.2 Ailuropoda melanoleuca
GGTAAGCACAGCCCTGAGACAATGGTCACCCCATTCCTGCCCTTCCAGAAGGCCCTCTTCCTCTTCCCAGGCAGGTGGTGTGGGACTGGGCAAAGCTGAATTCAAAGCCAGTTCTGCCACTTACCAGCCTCGTGGTCTCCCACAGGACGTAAAAGCTCATGGCTTCTGGGTTCCCTCACCTGAAAAACAGGCATGAAATTACTCTTGGTGCAGAATTAAGAGGATCTGACAGGGTAGCATTTTAATAAAACAACTTGACACGTAGTGGACACTCAGTAAATGTTTGCTTTCATTCCCTTCCTGGTGTCTTTTGACCTCTTTCCCAGAGGCACCGACAGAAATCGTACCCATGCAGTTAAACGAGACTTGTGTTTTATAAACATATTTACATGTGTAATTGTGATCGTTACGTAAGGCAGGGAGAAGATGGGACACTGCCGAGTCAGCAAGTTCCCAGACTATGATTTTAAAGATGTTGACTGACTTTTTCTATTTAAAAAAAGATGCATATCCAGCTGTTCTAAAATGCTAAATTACTAAAGGTGTTCACTTACAAAATGTCCTTAAGCCTGACTCGGGGCGGATACTTCACACCTTGAGTTGGCTGTCCATCC
>NW_023215846.1:0-614 GCF_002007445.2 Ailuropoda melanoleuca
CCGTCGCTGAACGAGACAGGCCATGTTCAGCGCAAGTGCAAAGATCGTGAAGCCAAACGGCGAAAAGCCAGATGAGTTTGAGTCTGGAATTTCCCAGGCCCTCCTGGAATTGGAGATGAACTCTGATTTAAAGGCACAATTAAGGGAGCTGAACATCACTGCAGCTAAGGAAATTGAAGTTGGTGCGGGTAGAAAAGCGATCATCATCTTTGTTCCAGTTCCACAGTTGAAATCTTTTCAGAAGATTCAGGTGCGACTAGTGCGTGAGCTGGAGAAGAAGTTCAGTGGCAAACATGTGGTCTTCATTGCTCAGAGAAGGATTCTTCCTAAACCAACCAGAAAAAGCCGCACCAAGAACAAGCAGAAGCGTCCCAGAAGCCGCACCTTAACTGCAGTCCATGATGCCATTTTAGAAGACCTTGTTTTCCCAAGTGAGATTGTGGGCAAGAGAATCAGAGTGAAACTGGACGCCAGCCGACTCATTAAAGTTCATCTGGACAAAGCTCAGCAGAACAATGTCGAACACAAGGTGGAAACTTTTTCGGGCGTTTACAAGAAGCTCACTGGCAAAGATGTTATTTTTGAATTCCCAGAGTTCCAGCTGTAAAGTGACA
>NW_023215847.1:0-614 GCF_002007445.2 Ailuropoda melanoleuca
CTATAGTCATGTGACCCCACCTAACTGCATAGGGGCTTGGAAGGAAGTCTTCCCATGTACCCAGGAAGGAGAGGAGACCAGGCATGGTGGTCCCTAGCCATCTCTGCCACGTGTGGTCCCAGTGTGTCCATAGGAGGAGGTGGAAGTGGAACGTGGTAAACACACAGCGTTGCCCCAACCATGAGGCATTCCTCTTCTCCTCTCAGAATGTCCTAGAAGACCTTGGGTGCTCTCTCACTCAAATATAAGTTTACTAAGCATGAAGTGCTGATTAGAAAGTAATTAGAATGTAATTTCTTTCAGAAACTGGTGTTATATGATTTTTCAAAAAGTGGTTTAACATTAAAGCATACCCTGGTTTCAGATACTGCAGTTTGCGTCACATGTCAAAAATGAGAGAACTCTAACTTAATAGTCATAAGCCAACAAGGGCTTTTATTAGCTCACATAGTTGCAAGATGTTGGCATGACTGGGTCCAGGTGCATACATGATATCATCAAGAATCTGTGCCTTCCCCTCTTCCAGCCCATCTTCCATTGGCAGTCTTTGTTCTTAAAATAGGCTGTTCTCAAGTTGTGGCAAAACAGCTACCAGCAGCTCCAGGCAGACCCCC
>NW_023215848.1:0-1077 GCF_002007445.2 Ailuropoda melanoleuca
TCATCTGGTGCATGGTAGATAATAAATATTTATTGAATGAATGTTAAAGAACTAATGAATAAATGAATAATTAGAAGCTTATATGAGCTGAATACAACTATTCTAATTGCCTAGAAGATTGAAATCTAAAAAGAAAAAGATCACAGGAGATACCAAATTTTGGTCTGAATTTCCTAGTTTCCTGGAACCTCTAGAGACAATGAGAGCCCAGTATTGCCAGGATTCCTGGTATTCTTCAGGTGAATTTATGCAGACCATCCAATCTCACTGGAAGATTTTCCTGGAAAACTCTCTGCCCCCAAATGTTCACCTGCTAGTTCCGTATTACTCAGATTCTCAGCTCAAGTGTTACCTCCTCAGAAATGAGTCCCAAGACTGCCCAATCCAGGAAAAGGAGCACATCCCCCCACCATTGCCACCCACACTCCCTCTCTTGCCCAGCCTCACCCAGTCACTCTGTCGCATCACCATTTTGTGTTTTCTTCAGAGCGTATGTCACCGTATGAAATTAGAGTTGTCTCCCCCTAAATCCCACTAGAACACAATCCTATGAGAAAGGACATTGCATTTCTTGTTCCACTCTGCTGTCATTATGCCCAGAACAGTGTCTGGAACACAGGAACTGCTCAGTAATCATTTATTGAATGAATATACATGGAGTATTTAGATCCCCCCCCAAATCTTCTTTCCCCACCCAGACCTAACAGAGTTCCAGAGAGTTTTATTATTGAAGTAATTTCTCTGAGTGAAGTTTTAAATTAAACTCAGGAGAATCTGATTATAAAGAAAATGTGCTATTTGGCAAAGATCCCTTTAGCCAAGGGGAACCGATTAGCAGCGTGATAAGTACTACCTTGTCAGATGAGCAGACTTTTATTTCATCAAAAACAAAGCCCTGAGGGCCAGAGACAAGTTGGTTAGAGAAAGACAAGTATGGTTCAGAGCAGGGACTGTGACAATGAGGGTTCCGAGGAGCTAGTTTCCTGGGGCCTGAATGGGTAGGGATGTTGGAATAACTAGAGGACTGAATTTGACATCTTAAAAATTTTGTCTAGGACCTGACTATGCCCAAGGGCT
>NW_023215850.1:0-1003 GCF_002007445.2 Ailuropoda melanoleuca
GGAGGGTCAGACAAGATTTTGTCTGTGTCCTATTCAATTATAGGATATATTTGGTTCTCAGTTCACTTGAGATGATGACTAAGTGCAATATTCTTGAGTCAGGAAGTACGTAGATGGTGGGGTAAAATTTACTACTATCAGCAATTGAGACAGCACACACACACACACACACACACAGGAAAAGGAAACTTCTTTCCATTTTCGCTCTTTTCTACTGAAATATTATAAATGTTGTAAGCCATTAGAAACATAATTGTGGCTTCTTATTTTCTTAGTAACATATAATCTTCTTTTAAGAGTGACAGGTCTTTTTTATAGAACACATTTATTTATTTCATATCTTAGTCCAGCACTATATAAAACCCAGGAGAATATATACCATCATGGAAAATGGTAATAAAATAACTGCCATAAATCTTACACGGTGCTTTATAATATAAAAAATCAGATTCATAATGCTGGATGGTAGTTTCAAAACTTGAGTTTCTAGAGTCAAAGATATATCTGAAGAATAGAGAAAGGTTTAGAGATAGTCTACCATCTACAAATCTATCCTAAAGAATAAGAAGTCTAAGGTCAGTAGGTATCTGATTCAGGTTCCTAGAGACTGATTAGCTTCTGGAAGTCAATTTTTTTTTTATCCTTGCATTCCTTAATATAAAAAAAAAGTGTCTTCAAACTTGTAAGCACTCGCATTTTAAAGTAAAACAAAACAAATAGAGGGCTTAATGGTCTGACCTAACAAATCTCAGGGAATGGAAATCTGTAATAGTTGTTGTTTTGTTTTTCAGCTATAACCAATAAAAGGATATGAAATTTAAGCTCATGTGATCCTGTGCTCTATTTATGCTTTCACACTCCATTATTTATATTAATACCTCACTCAAATAATTTATCACTTATTTACATATTTCTCCCATATAATAAAAAGAAAAATCATAACTCCTTCATATATTCTCATTCCTAAATAATATTGATGCTTTTGTAAAGGTCTTAAATGTAA
>NW_023215851.1:0-614 GCF_002007445.2 Ailuropoda melanoleuca
GTCCATATATCTAGGACTGCAACCTCCTAGAGAAGCCTAGAAGCAATGACAACCCAGTGGCAAGACCATACCATGACTTCGGAATACTGTTCTCCATGAACAGGTACCAGGACGCTGCGGAGAAATGGCTGATCTGAGGGCTGGGGAAGGAAATAATAAGCCTGGAGCACCCTGATGTTCCAGAAAGTAAGACAGTGCTTGAGGAATAACGGAGACAAGTCCGAAGGATGCAGAAACCAGATTAAAGGAGATTCCCACTCGCTTTATCTGGGACGAGTTCAGTATCAAATAATGAGAGTAATGGATTTTAACTCAGTGAATAAAAGAAAGAATCCGTTAGTCCATACTGATACAAATAATTAAACAGCTGGGGGAGAGAAAAGCTGTACAGTAAAATGGCAACTAATATAATGGCAACTATTTATTAACTAGTAAGTATATTTAACATTGCAGACATATCTTCATCAAGTGACAAGAGTTAACACCACCAGCAACGGGGCAAGGCAAAATTGTGTGTCCCTTGACACAGAGCACTGAAAAGAACACAGCGTCAATTCTGTGACATTCCTGCTAAAGGCGGACAAACTGACCCGACTTACGACAAGACAAAAAAA
>NW_023215852.1:0-614 GCF_002007445.2 Ailuropoda melanoleuca
CTCTCTCCCTCTCTCTCTCTCCCTCTCTCTCCCTCTCTCTCTCCTCTCTCTCTCTCTCTCCTGCGCCCTCACTGGAACAGGGCTCCTCTACAATGTCACCACAAGTTATTATTCTCTCTGTGTCTGGTAAGCCCCAAGACCCAATTTTTCTTTATTGGCAGGTCCTAATGTTCACATTCAAGGGGAGAAAGCAGGAGCTTCAGGTCCAAGCCAAGTTCTTAAATACAGTTTTACGAGCAATGCAGTGCTGAGAGTATTTTAATTCCCACTTAGCTCCTTAATGTATTGCTCAATTGCTCAGTCTCTGGAGTAGAGGAGGGTGAATGAATGGGCTCCCCCAGAACTCCCATCACTCCTGTGAGCAGATTAGTTTATATGAGCATATCAATTATTTAGATTGGAAAAAAATACATTTTCGATATTCAGAATAATGAAATATTACCTTATTTAATGATCTAACGTAGTTTGCTAAGATCCCTAATTTATAACTTACTGAGATGTTATGAAACTGTACTTAACATAGTACGGCCAAAGACAACATACAGTCAGGATGTGGTCATTGTATTCAAATTAACTTTAGTAAAGTAATTGTTTAGAATCAGAGTACTGAAAGA
>NW_023215853.1:0-614 GCF_002007445.2 Ailuropoda melanoleuca
CTCTGGTATCCCTGAGGCGGGGGGGGGGGAAATGAATGGAATATTCTGCCTATTCTCGAGGATTCTGATGGATGAAGCAGAGACAATTGCAGTAGAGTTTGGTAAATAGTTTAATAATGATGTGACAATATGCTCCCTAGGTGGGAGAGTCTTCCCTGAAGGGGCATCGTTTGAGATGAGGGATGTGAAATGATACACCTTGGATAGACCAGAAAGAGGGGAAATTGGATAAAAGTAAGCAATAGTAAGGCATAGAGTTGTGAAATACCATCATGTGTGCAGAAATGAGTGACTCTAGTGTGATTGTTCGTGGGGTGTAGGATTGCTGATGAGGGTAGAGAAGACAGTGGAAGCCATGCTGCAACATGAAATACTGCAGAATCCGTGCTTTCTCTCAAAAGGAACATAGGCTTACAGAGGTCTTCTGGTAGCAGTGCTATGCAATTGGATTTATTCTTTTGTGATGACTGAGGGAAATATGGAGCCTATATAGAGGTGGGAGAAGATTAGTGGCAATGAGGTTGCTTTTAAAAATCAAACTACATGAGGGGCGCCTGGGTGGCACAGTGGTTAAGCGTCTGCCTTTGGCTCAGGGCGTGATCCTGGCGTTATGG
>NW_023215855.1:0-614 GCF_002007445.2 Ailuropoda melanoleuca
TTTTTTTTTTACATAAACAGGTTATACAAGAACAATTTTGAGCTGTTTATATTTAATTTCAGGTAGAATTTGAGGTATAGAAGAATACTAGTAAGAATTTATAGGTTTTTTTGAGCTAAATCTTGTCGCCCTAGACCTATATATGCAACTATTGTAGACTTTAGAATATCTGTCAGGTTCTCCTCATTGTGAATTTAAATCTGATGAGCACACTCCAACTTTTAAATAGGACCCTAAAGTATTTTGTTTTAATAGCAGTTTTGCATCTGACGCAATTTATACTAATCTTCCATGACTTGTTGGCATTCTGTAGATTTAGTGACCCAGAGGTCTTGAATATAATCTCACATCAAACAGTCATCTTTATCATCCACTGCCATTGGTTTTGTGTGAAAAATAAATGCTTTTCTATTTGAGAGGTAATGATATATTTAATTCTGGCAAAAGCTGGTACTCTTGTTTCAAGTTTTCAGAGTGCAATTCAGAGCTTAAAATTCTGCATTCCCAGTAATTTAAAAGTAAATGTTAATTGGGTATAAGAAGATTGACTTATGTCCTATAAAACGATTATTTTTTTTTGTTTTTAGGTTTGAGTTTTAAGTAATCTCTACCTC
>NW_023215856.1:0-614 GCF_002007445.2 Ailuropoda melanoleuca
ATAATTATGTTGAGACTTATCCATATATTTGCATGTATCAATAATTCATATTTTTATTGTTGAGTATATTCCATTATACATAAACATCACAACTTATTCAAGCATTCATTTTCTGATAAACATTTGGGTTGTTTCCAGGTTTTTGGCTATTACCAGTAAAGTTTCTGTAAACATTCTTGTACATGTGTTTGAATGGATACATGCCTTCATTTATTCTGAGTAAATATCTAGGAATGACATGACTGGATCATATGATAGGGACATGTTTAACTTCCAGAAAGTGCCAAGTTGTATTTCAGGGTGTCTGTACCATTTTACATTCCCACCAACAGTGGATGAGAGTTACTATTCCTCTATATCCTTTCCAACATTTGATCTATCTTTTTAATTTTAGCCATTCTAGTAATTTTTTGGTAGTCTCTCATTGTGATTTTAATTCACGTCTCTGTTGACTAATGATATTAAACATCTTTTCATGTGATTGTTTACTATTTACATATCTTCTTTTTTGAAGTGTGTATTCAAACCTTTAGCCCATATTTTTATTGGGTTGCTATTACCTTATTGAGTTTGGGAACTCCTTACATAATCTGGACACAGACCTTTGTCAGATA
>NW_023215857.1:0-614 GCF_002007445.2 Ailuropoda melanoleuca
AATCAGGCAACAGGATGCCCCCAGCTTTGTTTTTCTTTTTCAACATCTCCTTGGTGATTTGGTGTCTTTTCCGGTTCCACACAAATTTTAGGATTGCTTGTTCCAGCACTTTGAAAAATGGCATTGGTATTTTGATCAGGATGGCATTGAAAGTATAGATTTCTCTGAGTAACACAGACATTTTAACTATGTTTATTCTTGCAATCCATGAGCATGGAATGTTTTTCCATCTTTTTGTGTCTTTTTCAATGTTTTTCATCAGTGTTCTGTAGTTTCTAGAGTATAGATCATTTACCCCTTTGGTTAGGTTTATTCCAAGGTATCCTATGGTTTTTGGTGCTATTGTAAATGGAATCGTTCCCTAATTTCTATCTTCAGTCTCATTGATAGTGTATAGAAATGCAACTGCTTTCTGTGCATTGATTTTGTATCCTGCCACATTATCACATTGCTGCATGTGTTCTAGTGATTTGGGGGTGGAGTCTTTTGGGAATTCCACATAAAGCATCATGTCATCTGTGAAGATAGAGCATTTGAACTCTCTGCCAACTTGAATACCTTTTATTTCTTTTTGTTGTCTGATTGCTGTTGCTAGGACTTCTAGTACTATGTTG
>NW_023215858.1:0-614 GCF_002007445.2 Ailuropoda melanoleuca
TGAATTGGTTCCATCATAAATTCAGAGCCACTGACCATTAATGGTCACTGAACAATGCCCTGAATCACTGCAATGCTTTTCTATGACACTCATCTTTCTACAATAGTTTTTGAGATCAATTCCAGCCTCTGCAAAACTTGGCAACCTTACTTTCTTTCTTATTCTCAACAGAAAAATTGCCTCCTATTACACAATCAAATAAAAATAGGAGAGTTTGGATTGACAGACTCTCCTGTTTTATCTGCCAAATGGCCAGACACCCAGGTCTATCATGTCCTTTTGCACTTCTTTCATACTGGAGAAGCATTTCACTTTCTATGTATTCTCATCTAATTCACTCACAATCTTATATATTGTTTCCTTTGTTCTGTATTTCCAGGCATTCACTCTACTTGATTTTTCCTATCCAACTTCTTTCAGTAAACACATGTACAAAAACTCTTCTCACCTTCCATCATAGTTTTCAAACACCTTTATATAGGGTTCTATTTTTTTCTATTTCCTTTCACGATACATCAAGAGGTGCTTGTCTTGCTACTTGTATTTCTACATCCACCACTCACATATTACTAAACACATTAATGACTTCTGAGCATATCACTTATTGAAACTAC
>NW_023215859.1:0-7278 GCF_002007445.2 Ailuropoda melanoleuca
AGAGGAGGCAATGGTTTATTGGTAACGTTTGGCCTCTCTCTTAATTTTTAGTCCTTTTCTTCTTTGCATTTTGTTCACTCAAGTGCTTTATAGACCGAATTCCTGTAATTCTTTGTGTTCAACATAGTTGCTAAAATTTGTAACTCAAATAAAAATATATGATTCCTGAAACTGTGTCTCTCTTACTTCACTTCCAATATGGATGTCAGTTTGGTTTTTCCACTACTAAATTTGAGTTGAGATCACTAAGAGTGATTATAGTTCAAAAGGACTGGACATCTGCAATCACAATTTCTGAAATAACTGGGACAACTACCTGAACAATCCAGTCATGGGAGGAACCTTTTCTTAAATTCCCTGCATAATTTTAGAAAATCTGGTTTCATTTTTTTAACTAAATTAACAAGTAACACCTTATATCCCCAACTTCATTTTGTCAGTGGAGATCTGGCTTAATAACCCTCAAGGAAAACTGAAGAATTTAGGCAAAATATATTTCAAAACTGTCAACACATATCCATATGTTCATATTCAAAAGGAGAAAATTTAAATAGAAGGGTGTGTTTTGTGTATGATTTCTTTAATTTGCACATACATCCACCCTACTACTGCCCACGGAAATATCTTTGTGACGGAATCAGAGGAGAGCACAGAAGAAAGGGGTTAAGGAGGAGGTGGGTTAGGTGGATAAACCTTGGCTATGCCTGGTAAATGTGCACTGGGGCAACCAGGACTAATTTTAGCAGAAGTCACTGGAGCCAAAAGATGTTGCCCATCTTCCAGGGCCTCCAAATGAAGAGGCAAGTAGAGTGATTAGGCATTATTCAATTTACATGCTTTTGGCAAATATAACCTTTAAAGATCTTCAGGTGTTCAGCTGAAACTCCCAACATATTTCACAAAGTAGATAAAGTAGTCTGCTCTTTAATGTTTATTTTGTTTTCTTGTCCTAAAATCAAGTGGAGAAGTCTATCGGTTTCATACAGTTAACCCAGTCTATAAGAGTTCATAGAACTTCCAAGATCAGATGAGATTGGAAGCACTCAGGATGGTATGGACATTGACAAAAATTCAAGAACTTTATAATGATTCCCACTGTCTTTTTTACCACTATATTCATTGATTCTGCTTAGGCGTGACTTACAAAGTCCATAAAACATATAAAAGTAAATTCATTACTAGATATCCTTCAACATCAGGAGAGAATATAAAACAACTTATCCCTGATCCTTTGATCCTGATTTATTTTCTTCAGAACACCCAACTTTATCTGAAATTGCATTACATATTTTTTAAAAATTTTCTTATTTATTATCTGTTGCCTTTTCTACAATGCAGACTTGAAGAGGGCAGGGACTCCTTGGTATTATCTACCAGTGAACTGCCAATATCCTGACAGCACTCCATAAATACTTCTGGTATGAATGTTGAATAAATGAATTTGGAAACAAATGTTTATATTGTCCGAATGAAAATGTGTTCATGGTTTCATCTAGTACCCTTGTGTTTACTATTTATCTTGTTACAGGTGACATTTCCAATGTAATCCATGCCCTGTTGGAACCACCACTGGCTGAATGCATAACTTCCATGAAAGTGTACTTGAATATCAATCAAAATGGCAAGAATCCTTTTTGAAATATTTGTTGACCTTGAGCTTGTGTCATGTTTGCATAATGAAGTTTTTCAAGTAGAAAACATTTTAAGAAGCACAGAATTGTTCTCTTATATTCTCTATCATGAACAAGAGACAAAAGGCAACCTCACATTAATGAAAGAAGACAAAAATAAAGAAGATGAAAGATCAAGAGAGCTGAAAGGTGGTTTTCTGAAAAGGTGGTTTTCTGAAAACTAACCTTTTCAGACAAACTCTGAGGGAGATTATCCTGGGGGAAAAAAATTGAGAGAACATAAAGAAACAATATTAAGAATGAAAAAGAACATATAAATATAGGATAGAGTCAATATTTTTAATATCACTAGAGAATATAATGCCAATAATTTTGAATCTTAGATAATTTTCTAACAATTATAATTTACCAAATTGACTCAGGAAGAAGCAGAATATTTGAATAAACCACGTAGTGTTCAAATTTTATGTACAAACTCCTTCCAAGCCTAGAAAAAAATTGGAAGTCCTCAACTCATTCTGTGAGGTTAGCACAACCTAGATACCAAAGCTTCGCAGATACAAAAAAAAAAAAAAAAAAAAAAAAAAAGAAAGAAAGAAAGAAAGAAAGAAAAGAAAAGAAAAAGAAAAAGAAAAAAGAATAATCTCTCCTTATAAGCATGTGTGAAAATCCTAAATAAAATATTAGTAAATTTAATATTAAAAATCAATTATAACCAGGAATGAGGCCTGCCTTGACCCCAGAAAAGTCTATTAATGCAACTCACTACATTAAAAAAGTCATATAGAAACCCCATATTACCACAAAGGCTGAAAAGGCAATAAAATTCAGTATCATTCCTCATAAAAACTGGAAGTAAACTGAAAACAGATGGGGTTTTTTCCATTCAATAAATGTTATCCTCCAAAAACGAAAATACAGAAAACATAAAACAAACACACACATAAAAACCACTCTAAAACTCTCACTCTTTGGCTGCAAATGCAGAAATTTAGGGTCTTTGGTCCCTGATGCGCCTGGAGAAGAATGTCTCCTTTAGAAGGACTTTGAACTCTAAGGACGGATGGTCCAGATAAATTTGAACAATTCCACACCAGCTTTAAAAGAAACCAAGCCTTTGCCACGACCATCTCAGATTACTGAGTAGGAATCTGGTTACGAGAGAGTTTTTTTAAAAGGATAAAATAATGATTCTCATATAATTTTAAAATGAACGTGTGTTAAAGATTTAACTCATGAACTAATGAGAGAACCACCAAGGTGCCACAATCAGGTCAAACAAGAATTCAACCACATGCACAGGAAACCAGAGACGCTACGTGAATTAAAATGGGTTAATATTCCTAGAGCAAAGATTAACTGCATTTCCACTGGACACAGTTCATTTGAGTTTTATGGGTGAAACCAACTGTCTGACAGGCAGCATTCCGTCACTTAGGGAGCTATAAGGGAGCTCAAGGACAATGAAAGGTGGGGACAGCCCCGAGGGGCTCGCTGGCAGGACACTCAGCCATGCTTTTACACATTTCCAAGTCTCTCAGTGTGTCCAGACTGTCTAAATTCTGGTTTAATGCTGATCTCCTTTAATACTTGATTGGGACTAACCTTTATTCCTCGGTGTTTCTGATTGCCTAGCTTCCTAAAAAGTTTTAATTTTCTTCTTTGTATTTTAAGTAAGAAACCAGTGGAGCAAATACTCCCTTGACACTGAGATATGTCTTTGGGAAGCCAGGCCACACCCCTGGAGACCCACCAGTTTCTCTCAGTTGGAGATGTATTGAGACAGTCTCAGCAGAAGAAACCATGTTTTTTCCCCAATAACGTACGTTTTCAAACATTTAAACAAAATATAATATTTTAGGTAGATCTCGACAGCTTTTCTCCCAGCCCATCTTACTCCCGATCATGTCCTTGTCACGTGTGGAAGTATGCCTAGAACCCCCAAGTGTGGAGCAGTGCCTGTGAATTCCATATCCGGGAGTCACCTTTCGTGAAATGCAAGCATTCCTTGATTGCCGTTGTCACGTCATCGTTGTCTGCTGTCCTATTTGCCTAGTGTTTTCCAGGGAGGAGGGGCTGAGGGAGGAGTCCTGAGGTTACCGACTGCGGGTCTTGGCAAGTGGAAGGTTGGAAGGGCAGTCAGGCAACCCACAGAAGAAGGGAGCCTCAGAGCACTATCTGAGCTAAGGGGGACCTGGGGATTAAGGGGTCTCACAACAAGGAAACAGGGACCCTGGTAAGAGATGGGAGGTGCTAAGAGCAAACTTGATCTCTGTGTCTGTTCCCTGTCTGATCAATGATTACCAGTGTGATCCCGTTTGCAGTTTCCAATGCCAAAGACAAAGAGAAAGGGCTTGGAGCTGGAATCACGTATGTTGTTTGTTTAGATACAAGACATTAGTTCTCTGGACCACTGACCTTGCAAAGAACAGAAAGCACTTGCCCTGCCTGCTCTGTATCTTCCAACAGGCTGCAGGCATCCAAGAATTAGCCTCTTGTAATAAAATCAGCCTTTTCAACCACTCAGAAGACTGACGATAGGGATCACTACCCAGATTAATTTGCTACCAAATAAAAAATCAGATGCCAAGATAAACAAGAGAGAACAGCCAGCTGTTAGGGTTTGGAAAAAAAATACAAGCTTTTCATTTTCTTTTGTTCTGGTATTTTCAATTGAATTAGGATGCTTCATCTTTTTGAAGCTGGTATCTGCTAAATTTTTAATGATTTTATATTTGCTCATTATATTTCTACCAGAAGGTGGTTCTCTGAATAGCCAGCCTCCTGTCAGGGTGCCCCGATGGCCCTCCACAGTTCCCAAGGCATCCTCCAGGGGGGTTCGCCGATGGCCCTCCACAGTTCCCAAGGCAGCCTCCCGGGGGGATTCACCACCTGGGTTGTACCCTTTATCCCTTGGGCAGTAAATGGGGGTCAACAGGTTTGGTTACATAGTTTGAGGGGTCCAATGCAAAATGAAAATGCAGGCACATTGTTCAAAAAGCGTAAGACTTGCAAGACAGCAGAGAATTAAATCAAGTGTGCAGGCCTTTGAGCACAGGCCCTGGGTGAGAGCACAGGTCGTGCCCAGGACGCTGAGACTGCAGGTGTCAGTGGGGGAGGGGCAAATCCTTTCTCACTATTGATTTAGTCACTTGTCATGCCCAAGATTTGAGGTTTATAATATGGAGCCTGGATAAATTCTTTAGTCCAGAAAGCTGATTTAATAAAAGTTGTGCATCCAGAAGAAAATGAGACTTCTTTTTTTTTTTAAATCTACAAGATGGTCCGAATTACTTTAAAACTACTTTATAAGTATCCCTGGGGATCTCTCTTTGAGAAGGTTTTTTTCCTGCGGTCTCCTTTAGATTCCATCTGCCTCTGTGTATTTATGTTCATAACATGCATTATTTGGGTAATGGCCTCATGCATTTCTGTGATATTTCAGGGCCACCATTTGTATTGGCTTCGATTTGTTGGCTTCATGATTCTGTCAGCATGAAGTAATCACCCCTATGAACAGTGTTTAATTTTTAATGCTGTGCTTCTCCAGCTGGGGTCCGTCTGCAGAGGTGTTCTTGGATGCCCTACCTTTCAAGATAGGAAAACACCACTTGAGGCTCCAAAGTCTAACCCAAAGGTTTTGCAGCTTTAATGATGAATGAGGTCTATACTCTTTCTCATGACCACATGCAAATCAAATGTTTAGAGAATAGTTGAGGAAAAGGGGAAAATGGCAATCTTCATTCAGATAAGATTTGGCCTACTGTTAAAAAAAAAAAGTGGGTAACCAGTTGTTGAAGAAGAATCATGTTGCCAGCAACAATAATCTTTTTGAGTATTTATTGCATGATACAAACTTTTGAGGTATCTTTTTCAGGTTTTTTTAGTTGAAACCCAGTTGAGCCTCCTTTTTGCAGATGAGGGGCCTGAAGCACAGAGAGGCTCAGCAACCACCCAGCTCCACAGCCGAGGGGGCAGGGGACAAACTCAGGCCCCCCCAGAAGCTGACTCTGAAGCCCGTGTCTCCCCCTCCAGGCCATTTCTTTGCACCTTTGTGCTTGAACATCTGTGACACAGGCAGGTTTGGGTCATTTTCAGCTATTCCAGGAGCACAGGGATGTTGGGGATGAGACTATTTTAAAATGTAGATTTTATTATTATTCGAATATGATGAAGCCAGCTGATCAGATGACTGCCATTGAAAAGATGGCATGTCACTCACAGTTCCCAAGGGGAGTAGCCAGGCCATGCCATGCAGGGCCATACAGGAAGCTTTGGGTGGTTCGGGAGGCAGAATGACAGAGAAAGGACATGGGCAAGAGCCTTTATTGTGGTTTCCATGGGAAGGAACAGACGCAGCAGAGTAAGCAGGCACAGGATTGGCCAGCTTGAATAATTTTGGCGGGCTCCGGGCTGTAGGGGCTCTCTCTTGTTGTCTGGTTCTTGACCCCAGAGGGGTCAGGGCAGGGGGATTGTTGCCCAGAGTGTGAGAGCCCAGTAAAGGAGGTGGTCGGGAATGGGCTCTGTATTGGTTGGCTCACATATGGAAAGTGTGCTTGCAGGTGAATCATTTACTATCTCTAGGAATTGGCCAGCCCTCTTCAGGTTGGCAAGGCCCCAGGAGTCAGAGCATCAGCCTACAAAGAAATGCTATGACAGTGACCTGGAAGACCCGGGCTGACAAGAGATCCAGGAGCTGCTTCCTGGTCTGCAGAGTCACCTCTTGGGAGCAGTGTCCTGTCTTTTGTTAAGAGAAGACAGTAAGTCCTTCAAGAATGATCACCTAGAGATAACGCAAAAGTGTGCATGCAGCTTGTGGAGATGGCCCCATTCATCAGAGCTGCAACCACAAGTCTTGGGATATCAATTCGGGAATACAGGACACTGGGAAAAGAAGGAATTATGACCCTTAGTGACTGTAAGTAATCATGATTATGCTTCTTGGTAATGAGGCTGAGATGATAAGCAATTTCAAAAAGTTTCAAATGTATGTGACTTTTGATTTTCTCTTATGTTGGTAAGTTCCCTACTGTCCATAACCAGAATGATGAGACAGGCGTCACACCAGCCCCTTCTCCCCAGCCCTCTAGACAGTCAACAAGAACAGAGAGGGCCATGCCTGCAGAACTGCACCTGGCACCAGGTGCCTTCCCTCGGGACCCATGTCCGGGGTCTCACTCCACCGGTGCCCCACCCTGTCCACCTGCTTCCCAAAAACTAGTCCCTCAGATGGACTTCCAACTGCCCTCTCATCCAGCTGGGAATCTGGGAGTCCTGGAGCTCGAGGATGTAAGGGCACAGAGATGTCTGGGTTCCGAGGGGAGGAGTTTGGTGTTCCAAGAAGGGGCGCTAAGGGCTAGCACGGAGAAGCAGAAGGCAAAGAGAAGATAGACTTGCCAACTGGCTGCCCAGGTCTGCCTCTGCAGGATGCCCAGTGAGCGAGGGCCGGTTTCTAAACCCAGAGACTCAAGGAGTGAATCTGCAGAGCCTGTATGAGGCTCTCTCATCCTTAATGGGGGGGAGAATGTCCAAGTGGGGGGCATGAAGGTGACAGTTTTTATTTCCCAGGGCACATTAGGCCACATGAGGAAGTCTCCAAATACAAGATCTCACTTAGTCCTCAGATAACCCAGTGAAGGCTTCCCAG
>NW_023215860.1:0-614 GCF_002007445.2 Ailuropoda melanoleuca
GTGCCCTAGGGAAGGTCAAAGTGAGTGAGTTAACCTTGCAAAATGTGACTAGCCTCGATGTCAATCCCCCCGCCATGGCATTCCCTGAAAGTTGGGTCCTTAAACTCATTCCTGATCATAGTGAGGATAAATGATTCATCAGAGTTAGCTATGAAAGGAAGCTCTTCCTCCAGGCCTTATCTTGGCACCTGGAAATAATTTTAAGAGCTAAATGCTATTGCCATCTAAAGGGAACAATGCAAATCAACTTAAAATGAGCTCCAATATGGAGTTAGCCGTATTGCATTAATATCCAAAGTGATTATACCAACAGCTGTCCATCTCCTTTGAAACAATCTCCACTTCAACCGCTCATATTTAATCTAATGCGGGGGGGGTTCATATTTACAGCACAGTGATTGGGAGTCAGGGCTCTGGGTTTGACTCCCAGCTCCAACACTCACTTGTGTAGCATGGAGGAAACTTGTTGATTTTGGGGGGCTTCTCTTTTTCTTCATCTTTAAAATGGGAATAATAATTGCATTTGGTTGAATCATAAAATTATTCCTTTTGTAGATGAAAGACTACACAAGATTTTTTTGAAAGGGTTAAGTCGTTACCACGTGTAACATGCC
>NW_023215861.1:0-614 GCF_002007445.2 Ailuropoda melanoleuca
GATGCCCCAAAGGCTCAGCAATCCTGTACGCCACGCACACAGACACACATACAGACACACACACACACACAGACACACACACACAGACACACACACACACACAGACATACAGACACACACACAGACACACACACACAGACACACAGACACAGACATACAGACACACACACACACACAGACACACACACAGACACACACACACACAGACACACATACAGACACACACACACAGAGACACACACACACAGACACACACACACAGACACACAGACACACACACAGACACACAGACACACACACACACACAGACACACACACACACAGACACACACACACACAGACACACAGACACACACACACACAGACATACACACATACAGACACACACACACACACAGAGACACACACACACACAGACATACAGACACACACACACACACACAGACACACACAGACATACAGACACACACACACACACACACACACACACTCTCTCTCATCTGCCGTTCTCAGCTTGGACTGCAATGGGGAGGTGAAGCGCCCGGGGTGGCTGTACGCGCAGCTACTACCCAGGGGTGATTCCTCACCACGAAGATCTTGAGCGTGAAGCCCAC
>NW_023215862.1:0-166 GCF_002007445.2 Ailuropoda melanoleuca
CTCTCCCACTCCCCCTGCTTGTGTTCCCTCTCGCTGGCTGTCTCTATCTCCGTCAAATAAATAAATAAAATATTTAAAAAATAAAATAACAGACCAGCAACTATAACAAATGCTGACAGATGCACGGAAGCGGCAAGGGCGCTGGTCCCGTAAGCGGGGCGGAGGG
>NW_023215862.1:185-576 GCF_002007445.2 Ailuropoda melanoleuca
AAAAAAAAAAACAAAAAACTAAAAGCAAATGCTAGCATCCTAAATGAACTGTGCTAACGGAAAAAAATGACAACAAAAATCAAGAACTTGAACATACGTAAAGATCTGAAGATAAATTCAAAGAGCAAGAAAAACAACAAAGAGTCGACACGATAATGTAAACTGAAAACTGAAGAAATAACGGAACGATTCAATTTCCATTTTGTTTATTATTTTCTCAAAAATAAAATAAATATTTCAGTCCAAGATAAAAAAAAATAGAGAGAGATAGTAAGTGAGCATCTCTCTACTTTAAATATATTCAAATCCCAAAAGTCCTGTCATGTACACTCCAGATTTCAACTTCAAATACTTTTTTAAACATGAATAGAAAAGGCACAGAAGGCAATTA
>NW_023215863.1:0-2240 GCF_002007445.2 Ailuropoda melanoleuca
GGGGATCCGCTCTGCTGAGGGGAGGCGCAAAGCCTTCTCCACCTGCTCTTCACACCTGACAGCTGTCTCCATTCTGTATGGGACACTCTTCTTTATCTATGTATGCCCTAGTTCTAGTTTCTCCCTGGACATCAATAAAATGGTTTCTGTGTTCTACACAGCCGTGATTCCCATGTTGAATCCCTTTTATCTACAGCCTGAGAAACAGGGAGGTCAAGGATTCATTCAGAAGGACGTTCGAGAAGATGCAGTTTCTTATGAGTAGGTAAACTAGATTCCATTCGTACTACAGATTGAGAGGTGATATTTACACAGGATGCAAGAATGTGGGCTGAGTGATGGGAGTGCAAATTGTATGTTGAGATTCACTCTTTATTACTCTATGTCATTGAAAAGTCACACAACATCTTCAGGTTACAATTTTCTCCTTTGTCATTGATTGAGCAAGAAGGAGTTTTAAATCTTTAAGCTGAGATGAGAGGATTACAGAGCCTTAGTGCTTTGAAAATATTTTCAAGGATTGTGAGTAGAATATGAGAGGTTCTTTGTTAAATCCTGCATAAATGTTAGGATATCATCAGTGATTTGACAGTACTTCTGTTTAGCTCACAAGGTGTTGAGATCCTGCAGTTGTCTGCAAGCCTGGCATTGATTCTCTGACCGTAAACCATTGACAAATGTATTATGGTGAAAAGGTAAAGACTTCAACTTATAAGATAAATATGTCCTGGGAGTGTCATGTAAACATGGTGACTTTAGTTAATAATTCTGTCCTGTACATTTTCAAGTTGCTAAGAGAGCAGATCTTAAAAGTTCTCTTCATTAGAAAAAATGTATAACTCCATAAGGTGATTTATGTTAACCAAACTTATTGTGGTAATCATTTTTAAGATGTGCAGATATCGAACCAGTATGTTGTACACCTTGGACTAACACAATGTGATATGTGAGCTATATATCAAGAAAATGGAAAAGAGTGAATTATTCAGGAAGTATGTAACCATAGTTCTCTGCAATACCACGTTCGTGCTTGGAGTAGACATTTTACAAAGGTCTTGTACATCCCCAATGCCCCTCCCACGGTACTAACCGTTGAGATGTCACTGCTGTGGTTACATGAATCGTGCATGTGAAAGGCAGAATGCATTTCAGTTCTTTAATAAAGTGTTTATTGCTACTGTGATTTACTGAATTTTGTGTCATAGGCAGAATGTGATTTTATCTTTGCAGATGTTCAGTTTGGCACACGTGAAGAATCAATGTATTGCCCGTGACCACGTAACTTGGGCCACGCTTTTATTTTCTCCAGGTCCAATATTCTTTCAACCATACTTCTGTGTTTTATTTCTGGAACGTAGTAACAAGTCTAAGAAATGAGGGATCAACCATGTTTTTGTGCAACTCTAAGACTCAATGAGAGCCACACTCTGTCTTCTCTTGAAGGCTTTCTTTAAAGGACGTAAATCATCTGTAGGGCCCTAGAATATGTTTGTTTGTCTTGCTTGTTTTTCACCAAGCTTTCTGTCAGTTTTTTGTGACTGTGTTGGGTAATGACGTGGGTCAAGATGCTATTTAATTAAGAAGAAATGGGAGTCAAATTATGCTAGAATCAATCATTAATTTAACAGTTTTTTACATAGGCCTCTTATATGCCTGCCACTTTACTGGGTATTATTCATATAGAGAGGAGAAGTCCTCCTGGAGGTTACAGGCTAGTGTAGTGGAAGGACACACGAACAAGAAGATGGAAAAATATTTACATAAACATGGTTATATCTGTGATAAACAGAAGATAGTCAAGGAAAGAAGAGGCAGTATATTTTAGGAAGGGTAATTTTTTTAAAAAAAGCCTCTTTAAAGAAAGTAGGAATTGGCAAAGTTGAAAAAATTCTTTTTTGGTATGGCTTTCCATGGAATTGAGAGGTCACTATTTGGATCACGAAAGGAGAGAGTGTCTCCCTCCCCCCACCCCCAAATAGTAACAGACGCTTCTGGGTATTCTAGCACCGGGTTGGGGGGGAGGCTAGAGTTTGCAAGCTAATTGATTTTGATCCTCAGAATACTTTTATTCATTCCTTTATATAATGTAAGTTTTGGGAATGGGCAACATTGAAAGTAGGAGGACACATGAAATGTTTTATTGGGAGAAGGGATTTATTATATGCCATGTAAGTGCTGATAAAAATTATCACTTTTGAGACTAGATTAAAATACTTGTTATCTTTCACCAGGTGGCTCTT
>NW_023215864.1:0-614 GCF_002007445.2 Ailuropoda melanoleuca
TCCCTGGAGGGAGCAGCAGGCCACGCGAACACACACACACACACACACACACACACACACAGTGCATGCACTGGGGGCCTGAGATGGGGCCTCGCCCCCTCTAAA
The DNA here is from genome assembly GCF_002007445.2 of Ailuropoda melanoleuca. Lineage (NCBI taxonomy): Eukaryota > Metazoa > Chordata > Mammalia > Carnivora > Ursidae > Ailuropoda > Ailuropoda melanoleuca. The sequence continues at coordinate 106 of NW_023215864.1, forward strand.
CCAGGCATCACTTCTTCTCCCAGGCTGCTGTGGCCACGTGGAATATGGAGCTGCTGGTGACGCCTTGGGATTCTTCAAGAGAAGCTGAAAATACAGAATTTCTTCCGTAAAACCTGTTGATTTTTAAATGGTGATTTTTTTTTCTTTAATTGTGGGAGCCAGATAGAACGTGTCTTTGGCCCGGCACAAACGCTGCTTGAGAGCGAGGGTTTGCCCCGTTCACTGCTGTGTCCTGGCTTTTAGGGACGTTCGGGAGCTGGCTGTCAAATTCATGGAATGGATACGCCAGTTAGCATTCTTTGTCCATGTTGTCTCCCATCCCTCTCCCCCCATCCTTCCCTCTCTGCTCCTCTCCCTCCTCTCTTCTCTCCCTCCCTCTCTTTCTCCCTCCCTCTCTCCCTCTCTTCTCTCTCTGTCTTCTTCTCTCCCTCCCTCCCTCTCTCCCCCTCCCTCTCTCTCCTCCCCTTCCCTCCCTCCCTCCTCTCTCTTCTTCCCCCTCCCTTCTTCCC
>NW_023215866.1:0-614 GCF_002007445.2 Ailuropoda melanoleuca
ATGGCATCCTTATTTTAACTATGAAGAAATGGAAGCATGGCAAGAGTAAGAAATATGCCAAGGTCTTTGCAAAGACAAGTAGGCTGGGGCTGAACCAGTCAGATGCAACTCAAGTCTACACTCTTCCTTAACTCTCGTGCCGGGAAACTCCTCATGCTCAATTACTTCCTCATAGAACATGCTTTTTCCCCGGGCTGGAAGCTGTGACAGAAAAGGCTGCTTCCTGGCAGCCTGAGCAGTGGGCTTGTGCCTGCCGTTCTTTCATCCTCTGACATGAGCCACAGTGCTAAGAACCAAGGGGGTCAGGACAAGTGGGTTCAAGACCCAGTGCTGCACTAATTTGCTGTGGGAACTTAGGTAGGTCTGTTTCCTGTGTGTGTCTTACCTCCCTGTGTGATGGTTAATTTTATGTGTCAACTTTTGGATGACATAAACATTTTATTGACTGATTGAGATAAACATTTAAATAGGCGAACTTTGGGTAAACCAGATTGCTCTCCATGATGTGGGTGGGCCTCATCCAATCAGTTGAAAGCCTGAATAGGGCAAAACGACTGGCCTCTGTGGTCAAGGGGGAAATTCCCCAGCAGACAGCCTTTGACTTCATCTACACC
>NW_023215867.1:0-614 GCF_002007445.2 Ailuropoda melanoleuca
ATAAAGGTAAGAGTTGAAGTTGAGACTTTCCGTGTGATGGTCACCATACACGATATATTGGTGAGCTTTGAACTTTCATATAGCATAGGGCACAGAACTGCAGACAGACAGAATGAGGGCTAAACCTTGGTTTTCCTTCTTAGGAGAATCACAATTTCTATATACGAAATTATATTTCTAAAATGGGTGCAAACTAGCCTTGATAAAAAGATACAAATGCGGATTTATTCTCCAACATTCACTCTTCTTTTTTATGATCATCTAATGTAGAATGCAATCTGACTATCTTATGAATATTAATATAATTCATCTCTTTATATTTTTGATAAAACTGTGTATGTCGAGATGAGCTCTTCAACTGCTACTTACTTTCTAGGTTAAATCTTACCACATAAAGAACTGCCTCCTTTCGTGAACAAATGTGCCAAATCAACTTGGATCTGCTTGATGGTTCTCACACCTTTAGTGTTCTTAAGACAACATTTTTATGTTGCCAGATGTAACCCAGATGGTACATATTAATTTATATATGGATATTGGAAAAATATATGGTTTCCATCTGAGGTCTTTTAAGTATGATTTTTAAATTGATGTGAACATTGCTTTTTTTTTTT
>NW_023215868.1:0-614 GCF_002007445.2 Ailuropoda melanoleuca
CTGTTCAAAGTGGCTTCAAGTGTGGTCATCATCATGGAAAATTCTCTCCAGCCAAACTCTTCAGGCCTTCTGGCAATTAGGATTTCGTATTCAAGCTTATTGTCTCTAAACTGCTGAGCAGGGAATGTCTTTGGTGTGTCCGCACCAACCCAAGCAGGGGGGCCATTGGTCCTTTACCACAGGGTGGCCACCCGTCGTGTAATGCATGGGTGGGGTGCTGCCCAGCTGTAGGCGGTGAGCTCTTGCTCTTCTGCTCCCCAGACACAGGGGATATGAAGACCCAACAGAGGACTTCTGGCTGTTTGCCCAATGTCCTTTCCTTTGGTGACCCTGCTTCCCTGACTCAAGGTGGCCCAGTTGGAGCTGTTAGTCATGGAACTTTTCCGCAACCCAACACCAACACCATGATTTGAGGTGCTTCATCCCCCGGCAGCGTGGTCCGGCCAGAGGTGGATGCACTGTCTGCAGGGTCCATCCGTCTCCCCTGATGGACTGTTCTTCCTTGTGGAGAGTCAGCTCTGAGGATAATAACCTGAGTCTGCCAGGAGTTTACTGTCCTACCCTGTGGAGAATGTCGGCTCACAGCAAGTCACTACGGAGATGGAAGCCAGGCT
>NW_023215869.1:0-614 GCF_002007445.2 Ailuropoda melanoleuca
TTTCTTTCTTTCTTTCTTTCTTTCTTTCTTTCTTTCTTTCTTTCTTTCTTTCTTCTTCTTTCTCTTTCTCTCTTTCTTTCTTCCTTTCTCTCTTATTATGCTATGTTAGTCACCATACAGCACATCATTAGCTTTTGAGGTAGTGTTCCATGATTCATTGTTTGCATATAACACTATTTCTAACTTGATTAACTCCTAATTATTTGCTTTGTGGTCACTTCTTCCAGGAAGTCTTCCTTCCTTGGCACTCAAATACCTTGAATAGGGGCCCCTCTTTTTCATTTCTGTGGGACCCAGAACGTATATCATCAGGGGACTTTTCCCAAGCTGATGACCATTCTTGTTTATTTATCTGTGCCTACACAATTTTCTGTTTGATTCTTAAAACCTAGCATAATGTCTGGAACAGCATAGTTTTAGCAAAAATTTCTATTTGTTGTTGGATGCTGCTGAATGTCCATGACTGACAGTGCCATCCCCAACAGGAAACTTAGCACTGGTTGTACTACACCTTACTATTCTGAGCAAAGAAGCCTGGGTTCTTGCTTATGATGGAGGGGTCCTTCCTCAGCTATGGTCCATTACTCTGTAGGTTTCTTTTTTCTTTTTTTTTT
>NW_023215870.1:0-2582 GCF_002007445.2 Ailuropoda melanoleuca
CACTCCTTTATGTCCCTGCCAGGCCCCCCCAGGCACTGAAAGGTACAGACTGCCCCCACTGTGGACACATCGGTAGTTGAAGCCACACTTCCCCTCCCCCACATCACACATACAGGCAAACACTTATGTGCACACGCACACACACACACACACACTTGTGCTCCTATGCTGGGGCAGGCCAGGGTAGAGGTCGCACCCGACATCCCTATGCACGGAGTTCAGAAGCATCTCTGTGCAAGAGTGGACTCCAAACAGAAGCTGGAAACTTCACTGAAGCAGAGGAAATCCCGGATCCCAGGGCTCATCGCCCTGCTGCCCCCTTCCCCACTAACTGTCTCTTCTACGGTGGCCTTATGAGTGAGTCGGGGCTGGTCTTCACTTCCCTTCTCCCAACTCCAGCAAAGGCTGATGTGGTGTGTGGATGACTCTCCCAAATCCTCCCCAGCAAACAAGAACCAGACAACCACACAGTCAGTCCCCTGATGGTCCTGTGCCTGACCCTTCATCCTAAAGGTTTTGAGGGTGTATAAAAAAAAAAAAGAAACTGAAAAAATATTTTCTAGATGAAGCAATTTGTTGAGACTTTGACAAACATTAATGTGTCATTATGAATTCATTTACCAAATTAATCCATCTATTTAGTTGGATAATAATATCAAGATAATAGGCCAGTGTGATCTGGTCTGATTAAATTAGAGAAGTAGAAAAACCAGATGATTAGATCAGATTACTCAAATGCTTTTCAGAAGCATTCACAGACAGAAAGTGCAAGGTCTTCCCAGAGTCTTCCACTGGAGGGTTGGGCAGGGGGTGAGGGGCTGCCTGGGAACCTAGGGGCTGTCGCATCTCAGGTTTTAGAAGTCCTGCAATGTCAGACACACAGCTTAGTAACCAGATCGCTGGACAGCCGTATCAGTTTCCTATATATGCTGGGACCATTTACCACTTCCACAGTAGCTAAAACACAAGTTTATTATCTTACAGTTCTGAAGGTCAGATGTCCAAAATGGAGATAAAATCAAGATGGCAGCAGGATTGCATTCCTTCCAGAGGCTAGTGGGGAGAATCTGTTCCTTGCCTTTTCTGAGAGGCCCCCTGCACTCCCTGGTTCATGACATCACTTGGACATTTGCTCACATTGCAGCCATCAGTCACATTTCCTTGCACTCTGATGCTCCTGCCTCCTTCTTTCATTAATGAGGACCCTTGTCATTACACCGGGTCCACCCAAATAACCCATGATAACCTTCCCATTCCATCACAAGATCCCTAACCTCATCACCTCTGCAAAGTCTCTTTTGCCTTGTAAGGGAACATATTCCCAGGTTCCAGTATTAGGATGTAGACATCCTTGGAGGGCCATGACTGGGCCACCCACAACAACCGAAGGCCATTGCCAGATTTTCAGAAGTCATGGTGGCATGTCTGGGCCCTTGCAGACACCTCCATACTAAGGGACTCTGGAAGTCTTTACAGGATAAAACCGTACACCCCTGATTTGGCCACAGCAACCAAAACTCTTACAGCTAAAGCAATTCCTTCGCATGAAGGCTTGGCTTCTAGAAAACTCCTCTGATCATAGAAATACACAACCTAGGAGGATAAATGGGATGCTTCCATTGAACCCATCACCTATGACTAGAAGATGATGCATTGGTTTACAAACTTCCTATGATTAAGAGGTGTCATAATTAATTACATGGCAAAATTAATTATTATGTTAGGAGGAGATTGGCTGACAATGCTCAGAACTTGGGACTCCAGGCCCCTGCTCCAGACTCTAAAAAAGACAAAAAACATGGATCTCACAACAATTACTCCTGCCAAAAAATATGTTAGCTGGAGACAGGGTCCAATAATAAGCTCAGCTATCCCAAAGGACCTATGTATACATTTATATATAATCATATTTTTCTCATGGTTTACTTCTAGCAACAACTGTGTATTTAGTAGGTCTGATGCTTGAACTCGGGATGAAGTCTGTAAGGCTAAATATAAAAGTTTTTTAAAATATTCATTGATTGGTTGATTTAGAGAGAGCGTGCATATGCGTGAGTGGGGTGGGGAGGGACAGAGAGAGAGAGAGAGAATCTCAAGCAGACTCCACACTGAGTGCAGAGCCCATTTCAGGGCTCAATCTCACAACCCTGAGATATAAACTGAGTCAAAATCACGAGTCGGATGCTTAATGGACTGAGCCACGCAGGCGCCCCAAGAATAAAAACAGTTTAAAACATGCCATGTCCTGGGCAGAGAATGATGTGGCAGTTAAAAGTTGACTCGGTCTTCAAGAAGTTGTCTTCGTTGGCCAAGGCTGCCCTAACAGTACCACAGGCTACGTGGCTTACACAACAGAAAGTGATTTTCCCACAGTTCTGGAGGCTAGAAATCTGAGATCAATGGGTCGGCAGAGAGTTCCCTCTGACGCCTCTCTCCTTGGCTTCAGATGGCATCTCCTCCCTNCGATGGCATCTCCTCCCTGCATCTTCCCACAGTCTTCCTCCTGTCCCCGTCTGTGTCCTCACCTCCTCTTGTTACACCAGTCCTATTGGGTCAGGACCCCACCTAGGGGCCTCATTCAA